>NW_010234877.1:0-15515 GCF_000690775.1 Eurypyga helias
GACCCCCTCCTTACTTCACCCAGAAATGAGAAGTCTATTATTTAATGGTTGCTGAGTCCAAGACGGGCTTAGTGTCTTGCCATCAGCGGGCAGGATTTTATACATCTTGCACAGAAATGGTGTCTATTATTAACATTTTTCATGGCATTCTTCAGACATGGGTCTATGTAGCCCAAAAACATTAACACACTTGGACTTAATATAGCTGTCTTTCAATTAATTAGGTAGATACATAATTTGAGACATTTTCCTGAGGAATGAAAGTAATGATCCTAGTATGTATTTAAAAAAAAAAAAAAGGCAAAACTCAAAACTGTAACTTAATCCTAGCTGCACTGTTATTGTGGTGCTCAGCTCTGATCTAGGTGCAGAGAAAAAAATCAGGTACTGCTGTCATCTGTTGTTTCTTGTTGTTGGACACAAAAAAATTAGTTGTTACATGCAGGGGCTATATCACTTGTCTCTGGTATTTCACTTCTGGAGAAATACCTGGACTGAGAATTGTGTAGAAAATACTTAGGAAGTTAATTTGAATGCACTAACTTGGAATAATGGAGACTTAAGGGATTAAGCACCTAAATGGTATTTTTTACCTTGTTCTTTTAGCAGATGTTTGCAATGTCACACTTTGAGTGTCGTTAATTGTGGAATTTACCCTGGACTAGTAACAGTGTTCTAGATTAAATAACAGATCAAATAGGTTAAATTTTGTGACTTGATATAACTATTTCTTGTAAGTGAAAACAATGGATAATTAAAACTACTAAAACTCTTTTTCTAAAATACTTTATGTGATCTAGAAGAAAAACAACAAAGCACTCTTACTGAGTGGTGCTTTGCTCAAGAAAATAATAGAAAACCGGATTCTCAGAGACAAAAATCCGTCCCAAGCGCAACTGCAGAGTATAATCTGTTGGATGATGGTGGTGACACAGTACTTAATCAAATGGTAAGCTTTTCCTTTTGTTGGAAGGGATGTTTAAATCTGTGTTATATTATTACTACTCATTTAAAAACTGTTTTCTAAAGATACTACTCCTGTAATGTTTCGAGAAGGATATTAACATGTTTTAAAACTTTTTTTTTTATTAGCATGAACTACTCTAGCTGAAGTATGCTTTTCAGTTATGATGGTTGTACATAACTTGTTAAGGTCGCGTGGCCATACTGCCATTGTTTAGAGTATTTGCATATAGCACAATGAATGTGTTAACTGATATATGAATGTTTCATCTTGGAAAAATAAAAGTTCAAATTCTTTATGTCTGATATATGAGAATAAAGACAACTCTCTGAAGAGATTCATCTTTCAATACTGTTTTTCTCTTCAGACTGAAAAAGATGCAAATTGTCTTGAACCGTGGCTGATAAAAGAAATGGATTCTTGTCTTTCTGACATCTGGTTGCATAGAGATGTTGATTCCTTCGCTCAGGTGTTCCATCTCATTTTAACTGAAAATGTCAGTGGTAGGTTTCTCATCTTACTACATAAGAAAAAAACAACCCTAAAATTATTTTAATTTCTGTGGCTACTTTATCTCCAGTTTCAAATGATGTTACCTTTGAATTCTGGTGTCTATAGAAAAAATAAATAGGCTCGGCAGAATTAAGGAGCTTTATAGTTACTTGTTGTACTTTTTTTGCTTCTAAAATAGTGTCAAATTTACATGACCGGTGGGATGAAGCGAAGAAACAGGTTGTCTTTGGGATGGGTTTTGAAAGTCATTCATGCTACGTTTAGATGAAAAAGTAACAGTATTTGTATTAGTTTTGCTGATTTCTTTTTTGTTTTTGTTTTGGTACTTCTCAGTTGATTATAGGCACAGTGAAACCAGTGTGACTGCACTAATGATTGCTTCAGGGAGAGGCTTTCTGAGTCAAGTAGAAGAACTCATCAGTATGGGAGCAAATATCCACTGCAGATCATCCAATGGCTGGTAAAATCAAACAGATAAAACTGAAATACAGATTTATTTGTCAACGTACAAATGAGAGAGAAATTTCTGTAACATCTAAGCTAATCTGTTAACTTATCAGACTACGGGAAGCACTAACAGGTTTTGACAGTCTAAACAATTTCTTACTTCTGGTTATCACAGTTTTCTGTAAATTCTAAATTGAAATCTTGATTGAACAGTCTTGAATAAGGGATATACACTCTTGGTTTCAATGAATCTGATTTAACACACTAGGTAAAAGAAAAATTGGAATTTTCTCACTGGTTTGATTGAATTAGAATGTTTGGTGATTCTTATTTTAAGAGTAACTGGTATCGGATTTAAAATTTACAGAATTACAGATGCAAAGATCTTTGCTGTGTTGTATCTGTGTGTTGCATCATGTAAAAATGCTTGTGAATCTGTAAACACTCAGATTTTTGTGGTCATGAACTATATCTTCATATTAACAGGGAAGTGTAGTAAATAGTTATAATATGGGAAGGTAAGAATTGGTTTTCCAGGGGTCTGATATTTGGTACTACCACTTGAAAAACTTGTGGAGAAATGCAGTTTTAAAGAAAACAGAGTGAACTGCATTGTGGGCAGGACACTTAGTTCCGTACGACATCAAAAAGCCCAATGTTTTTGCACATTTTGGAGAAAGCTGTCCGGGGTATGACTTCTCTGGGTGACTTGAAGGAGCTAGTAAAGGGTACTTCAAAAAGGCATGGCTCAACCCTGCACGCTGGTGTGTGGTTCTTCCTCTTCATTTCCTTCTGCATGTTTCCATGGACTTCTGTGTAAGACTGGGATTCTTTCTTGGTTAAGAATTGCCGTTATCTAAAAATCACACAGCCGTTAAACCTGTTTATGCACTTCTAAGTGTTGCAGATCTGGCAACAACAGCACAGGTTAAAACATAATGCAGAAATTGGTGGAAAACTGTGGATTCAGTTGTCTCCTCATGTAACGTGCTATTGAAATTTGTCTTTTGAAGTGAGAAATCAGTGAAGATTTTTATGTAATTGTTTCAGGATGGCTTTGGACTGGGCTAAGCATTTTGGACAGGCAGAGGTTGTTGATCTGTTGGAGTCCTACAGGTATGCTGTAATTACTTTGCAGGAACAGTTGTATTACATGGTGAAGGAAAATTCGTGTTTTGTCTTCTTTTAATCAGAACAGTTTTTGGCTTTTGTGCTTTAAAATCTGGCCTCAAATGTTTTGAAATATTTAAGTATAGTTAGTTACAAACCCATTTTTTTGTATTCATTATCACAGTGATTATGTTTGCACGACTCTTAAGGTAAATACAGTTCTAGTGGTATAGGACTTCTTTGTTATTAGCGTTTATCATCTTGATACGGACCTTCCTATCATGATTATATATCTAGGCAGGATGTGATTATAGTAACTTCAGTAAATGCTCGGAAGAGATATCGATCTATACCATGTACCATTTTAATTTCAGGTGCTTATTTTTGAAACAAAGCTATTGTGTGTTTTTATCTGTATATTGTTAACATGGGATAGCCATATTAAAGAAACTTTATATGAGTAACATGTACACTAGGCCATTCAAGAATTGTTTTTTTATTAATGTACGGTCATAGGTTAGTTACACTTTTGTAGAGACATATAGTACAATTTTTCTTAGTGTAATTTCTGTTAGTGTAGTACCTGCCTAACTGTTATAGTAGGAAAGTTTTTGGAAAATACATTTCTTTTAAATATTTTTCCTTTAACAAATGGTGTCTTTATACTTTGAGTTCTGTCACATTTGCTTATGTTTTGTTTCAACAAAGTATAATAAAGTTGAAGTTAATGCTAAAAATTGAAGTTGTATGCTTTGCTGGGCTAACGCTTAAATTAGTGAACAGTAATAGTATTGTGAGATACTGTTCTGCTATACTTGAAAATTAAAATTCGAGATGAGTAGTCTTGTTGGTCTTGATCTAATTTTGAATTGATGGCTGAATGCATACCCGAAGCAAACAACCTTTACTCTGGCCTGTATGTTTGTATATTTTAGTGCTTCAATGGAAATTGGAAATTTGGATGAAAGTTCCCTGGTCCAAACAAGTGGTAATGACCTGGATGCAGAGGACAGAGATCTGTTGAAAGCTTATCATCACAGTTTTGATGATGAAAAAGTGGATCTGGACCTGATTATGCACTTACTTTATAACATCTGTTGTAATTCGGATGCGGGTAGGTATATACACACACTCTCAATAGATTGCTGTGGATTCAGCTGCTGGTGAATTGTTCTCTTTTTTCAATAATACCAATTAGGTAAAACCTTCCAAGTGCTAGTATACACAGTATTGACATATATTTTCTGTTTAACTCTGCAAACCAACGTCTTTTTTAGGAGCGATTTTAATATTTCTTCCTGGATATGACGAGATAGTTAAGCTGAGGGACCGTATTCTTTTTGATGACAAGAGGTTTGCTGATAATGCTCACAGGTAAAACCTCTAGTTTCTGTGGTTGTCTTGAGTTTTTATTGTTTCTTTTAAAGATCCTTAAAATGTGCTCTTTGTCTTGCATTAGATACCAAGTTTTCATGCTTCATTCAAATATGCAGACTTTTGATCAGAAGAAGGTGCTTAAAGTTCCACATTCTGGCATCCGCAAAATAGCAAGTATCAGAGCACTTCAGCAGCTATTATATTGGTCTATTTTATCTTTGCTTTTACAAGTACTACAGTGTTTTTTTTTTTTTTTTTTTTTAATTGCAGATTCTTTCTACTAATATTGCAGAAACCAGCTTAACAGTCAATGATGTTGTATTTGTTATTGACTCAGGCAAGATGAAAGAGGTATGATTGGCTTAAACTTTCTTTGGGAAGTAAACTTCCTAATACTATTTTAAAATACATGGTACATTAAAAAATAGAGTAGCTGGGAGCTGGTGCATGTCTAGCAACAAAACTCAGTGAGAATTTTTGACATCCATTTGTTTTATGAGAAATATTCTAATATCTAGGTGTTTAAAAACGCTGTAAAAGCTATTGCGGGTTGACATACTGATATGTCTGTATATATATTTTTAATTTAGTATTTCTCTTTGATTTTAAAACAAGTTCACCAGTTTAGACTGCCATCTTCCCGAGGCTTAGAGAACACTGGGAGTTCCCTTTGTTTTACACTTGTGTCTAGCCCAAGACTAATCCATTAAATTTTTAAGCATTTTTTTGAGGTGTTGAATGCTCATTCCCTAATTACACATCTCTTATGGACTTCAGTTACCTGTTGACTGGGAAATTTTAAACTAGAGAAGTGGGTAGCACGGATACTGCGAAAGAGACAGCATAAATTAATTTGAAACTAAGTACTGTAGAACATACCTTTGTTCCAGAAGCTGCTGGTGCTTATTACTATTTATTATATTTTGCTGCTGGTGCTTATTACTATTTATTATATTTTTTAGAGAACTTCCTATGATGGTGTCAATCACTGGTAACTTGTATTTCATGTACCCTATGCAGTCTTGTTTTTGTGTTTCTTGCTTTGCTCTTTTAGAAGTCTTACGATGCACTGAGTTGTGTTACAATGCTAAAAATGGTGTGGATTTCAAAAGCCAGTGCTACCCAGAGAAAAGGCAGGTAAGTAATACCGAAATTTATTTTGCAGATATCCATGTTCTGTATGTTAAAAGCACACAACATAATAGCAGCCACACTGGATTATGTTACTAGCCAAGTCTAGGATCATGTTGGACAATGGCTAATGCTAATTCTCTGCAGAAGAATGAGGGTCAGCATGTGTTTTCTTGAAGTCGTTTTCCAGGTTGTAGAAAAGTGACACTCAGGAGTTTTTTGAAGCTTACTTTAGATCTAGCTTGTTTTCCCTCCTCCATGGCCTTGTTCTCTATCTTCTTTCTCTCATGTAGCACCAGCAATCGCAGTGTCCAGTAAGGTGTTTCACAACTTACCTGTGGGCATATGCCCACATGGTCTGCATATGACTAGGTTTTAATTGATGCCTCTTCATCCCTATATTTGAAGAGACATTGAGCAGTGGATCCTTATTCACCTTCTCCAAACTATGCATGACTTAACAGGCCTTTATCATACTGTTCCCAACACTGGGTGAGGGTTAAGAGGATATTTGTAGCAACGAATGCCTGTTTGGTGATACAATATTGTCATTAACCTGCAGGAATTTGAGCAAAGGACAGTTGAGATTTGGATTGGTCTTAGGTTAGCAGAAAAACTGTATCACTTTATTTTTAGATAGAACATGGTTTTGTTTTTCCAAATATTTTAGTGTTGGGGTAAAATTTTAAGAAGAAATTTCCATACCTTCAAAAATAATCCATGTAATGGAAAACTCTCACCTGTGTGTGGAACTTAATGACAAAATTATCTTTTTCTTATACCTGCTGCTACATTTGCATTCTAAGTTTGTGTGTGTTTCATGGTGTTGTGGGGATTTTTTTTTGGTGTTTTTTTTTTTTAAGAAACTCTAATTTTCATCAGCTTCCCTTACTTTGTTTTCCAGGGCTGGACGATGTCAGCCTGGAGTCTGTTTTCATCTCTTCAGCAGGCTCCGATTTCAGAGTATGTTGGAATATCAGACTCCAGAACTTTTAAGAATGCCACTTCAGGTGCATGTTCAGTTAGAAATTACAACTCTTAAGAAATGTATTATCATCAAGCCATAATACTAACTCAAAAAATTGTGGTTTGTCCCCTGCCCAATCTTAACAAAGTTTTTTTTTTTTAAATCTTGCAGGAGCTTTGTTTACACACAAAACTTCTGGCTCCAATTAACTGCCCAATTGTTGACTTTCTTATGAAAGCTCCTGATCCTCCACCAGCTTTAATTGTGAGAAATGCTGTGCAAATGCTCAAGGTCAGCAGAGGAGTAGATTTAAATGGGAATTGTGTTTGATTCTATATTTGTGGTGTGTCAACATATCTTGTTGAGTGTTGTTTGTACTGAGATTTGTTTAGTCACTTAAGAATGCTTTGAGTTGTGTTGTCTATTTTAATTTTATGTGTGTTTTTCCATGCTAAGGGAAGAGAGTGCTTAAAAAAAACTAAGAGTTTGGCTTGCTTGCTTAGTCTTTGGGAACAATTCTAGTTAATGTCCAGTATTCACATCCTTTCTGCTTTTATTGTAAATTAGTTTTGTCCCATTCCACCTCCCCACCCCTTTTTTTCCTTTTTGAAACAGACCATAGATGCCATGGACCCTTGGGAAGATCTGACTGAACTTGGTTATCATCTCACTGAGTTACCAGTAGAGCCCCACCTTGGTAAAATGGTGTTGTGTGCTGTTCTGTTGAAGTGCCTGGATCCTATCCTTACTATTGCTTGCACTCTTGCATATCGAGACCCTTTTGTCCTACCTACGGTGGCCTCTCAGAAGCGTGCAGCCATGCTGTGTAGAAAACGTTTTACTGCAGGAACATTTAGTGACCATATGGCGCTTCTCAGGGCTTTCCAGGTACTGTTTCATCTTCAGAAAGAGTACTAATCACAATAAATCACGTATCAAAGGAAATGATGTACCATCCAAGTTGGATGTACTTGGATGTACATCCAAGTTGAATGATAGACTACTATGGTTAAATCTGTGGAGAAGAAACTTTCTTTCGGTGGCTTTCCTGTGTATTGGACTTGTAAATTTGTGAGGGAACACTTTTTGCCAGATTATTTGTTGTTATTTTCAAACCTGGTCAAATTCTGAATGTTCCAACAAGGTGCCACTTTATGTCCCACTACACTGATAACTTAAAAGAATGATCGTAACATCATGATCTTTATAATAACTAATATAATGATCTTACAATAATTCAGCATAGTGATCACTGTCGTCATTTGGGGAATGGGTAAAGAGGTTGCAGTACTCAGGGAAAAAAAAAAAAAGTGGTTTGATACATTTCCTTTATTCCAGAGTGGTTTTTGCCTTCGCTTTATTGATGTAAATGTCACTCTTTAATTTTTTTTTTTATTTTCACTAATCGAATTAATAGGCAAATGTAAAAAAAAAAAACCCACTCTTTACAGGCGTGGCAGAAGGCGCGCAGTGACGGCTGGGAGAGAACCTTCTGTGAAAAGAACTTCCTGTCTCAAGCCACCATGGAAATCATCACAGGCATGAGAACGCAGTTGCTTGGCCAGCTTAGAGCCTCCGGTAAAGAGCTTGGGAAAAATTGTAACACGGTTTTGGAGTCGAGTGTATACAGATTATAACAATAATAGTGTTCCCTGATGTGATTTCCTTCCTTAATATTACGGAGAGCAGTACACAATCATGCTGGGTGTGTGCGCAGGTGCTGGAGTGAGGGCGTGTGGCTGGGGAGCCGCTGATCTAACTGAAAGCACCCTGATTGTCCCCCATGCCACTGGCTTTCAGTGGGAGAGAGATGTTTCCTTAGATTTTTACATTCTAATAAATTATTTCCACAGGAAATGTCTTTGTGTTGTAAAAAGTAATACTATTCTATGTTGGCATGAAACCCCTCGTCAGGAAGGGTGTCGGTTTAATAGTTTCTTCTTGGTGCTGTTAAGGTTGGCAGTGGTGAAAACGGTAACAAATTTATGGTTTACTTCAGTTTTTTTTTTCCCCTCAAATTCCTTTTGAGAAGCAAAACAAATGGATCTTAAATACAAGTGAATAGAACACATTTTTGTTGTCTTCTTTCTTCAGGTTTTGTTAGAGCCAGAGGAGGAGCCGATATTAGAGATGTTAATAGTAACTCCGAAAACTGGGCTGTAGTTAAAGCTGCCTTAGTGGCTGGAATGTATCCCAATCTAGTGCATGTAGACAGAGAAAACCTGGTTTTGACTGGACCAAAGGAGAAGAAAGTGCGATTTCATCCTACCTCTGTTCTTAGTCAACCTCAGAATAGAAAGGTAAAATCACTGTGAATTTATAGTTCGCAAAAAAGAGCACTGTAGGCTATCAAATGCTTAGAAATGTCTCCTTATAGTTGTCAGTACTTGAAAAGCAGCATGTGTGTTAAATACTAAATTTTTAGAAAATATTTTTCCTGGCAGCTGATAAAGTGTTAGAGTTGGTTTATATCTTCTGATAGTATTTCATCAAATCTTATTTCGGTTAGTTCTTCTAGATGGAACAAGACAAAAGGTTAAAAAAACCCAATGAAACCCAGTTATGAAAGTGTTTTAAAGATGTGACATTCCCTGCTCATAATAGCAGGAAGAAGTTAAACTGCTGCTCTGAAACAGATTTTTTTTTTTTTTTTTAAAGATCGCTTTTTAAAGCAAAATACTTTGTTTCAAGGTGGTAGGATAACTTGTGAGTCTGGTTGAATTCTCTTGCTTTTTAAATTTTCATTTATAAGTTTATGTGTATATAAATATGTATTTATTTCTACATATGTAAGATAGAAGTGTGTTAAAACTTATTTCAATTACAAATAGAGGGTAAAGTAGTCTAGTCTTATTTGCTCTTGTGCAGATTCCCCCAGCAAATGGGCAAGCTGCAGCTGTTCAGGCACTCCCTACAAATTGGCTTATATATGATGAAATGACGAGAGCTCACAGGATAGCAAATATCAGATGCTGTTCTGTTGTAACACCTGTCACTGTGGCACTCTTCTGTGGACCAGCTAGATTACCAAATAATGCTTTGCAGGAACCTTCATCCTTTCGAGGTATAGTTGGGTTTGCATTTAGAATGTTTCCGTTGGTGCATGTGATAACGTATCTTGGCTAATTCTTAAAAAACCAGAGCTATGTTTCCTGTAGCTATTCAAGAATGGCTTATAGGCTCTATAATAAATGTCTCAGTTTTGTGAATCCTTTTAGATTCATATCCATAAATTACACTTACATAGTTCTGAAGTCTCAGAAATTACAGTATAGTTTGTAATAAACTATAAATAAATAAAAAATGCAATCAAAATGTATAATGGCAATACTCATCCTGAAAAGTGTAATCTATATGGCTTTTCTTCAAACTAGTTTATTTGATACTTTGAATTAGATTATTCAAACTGAACAATAGTCTTGAAACTATCAATATGGCAAATACTCATATTACTTCTAGCAGAAACATGCATTTTAAAGATAAGTTTCTACTGATAACTTTAGATGACAACTAGCTATACTATTAACTAGAAGTAATACAGAATATATATAAACTTCCTTTATTTATTATTTAAATGGAGTGCTGTAGGAATAGAAGCAAAAATAATGTATCCTGCTGCCAGTTCTCTAGAAATACTAGTTTGAATCAAAGTAAGAATCCAAGTTATTTTTGAGGCCTTTTTATCTTCTTCCTTAAATCTTACTCTTAAAATAATATTTATGCTAGTTGAATTACACTTAAAAAAAGGCTAGAAGCCTACTTAATACCCATATGTATATACGTAATCTGGTTTTTTTCTTAATGGGTCTTTAAATCTGCTGTTGTACTAGGAAATAAAGCATAGAGTAACATGTGGTTTTGCAAACAGCTTCCGGCAAAAGTTTGATAATGGCTTGTTGATACTGATGAAGGTATAAGAGTGAGTGAGATCACATCAGTACCGGTACTTTCTCAGCGGGACCCTCAGCAGGTCTGGATACTTGAGTTCTGCTAACTGAAACAAAGACTTTTCACTGAAGTGTATTTGCAGAAAATAAAAAGTGGTTTTACAAATGTTTTAAAATAAAATTTAGAATGAGAATGGATTTATTACTGGTAATGCTGTAGTGTCCATTTTTTTGTATGTAAGTGGAAGTAATATGGAAATGCTAACATATCTTTGATGTTTAATTCAGGGAATAGGGTGCGTAATGATGGCAGTGATAGTGAGGTGGAGGACGAAACAATTGCCAATTTGGCACTGCTGGAGCTAGATGAATGGCTCCATCTCAGACTGGACCCTGAGGTAAGTACTGTGTCACAATCCATTTGGGTCTCTCCAATTTACAGGACATCATACTCTATAATTTAACCTTTATTTGATGAGCTCATTAAGAAATACAACAAACCAGCAGGGACTCAAATCCCCTTTTGCGCAGACTAGTCTGTTGCATTAACTCACTTACTCACTGTTCAAGTTCTGAGGTTTCATAACCTATAACCCATAGCTCTCAATTGCACCTATGAGCAAAAAGAAAAAAAAGAATTAGTTATCTAGCCGACTGTGAGAGTGCTCATCCTTCTTCCTCGATCACAGTTTGGGTATCACACCTCTGTATCACACCGGGAAGCAAGAAAGCCTCAGTAGTCCAGCTGCGGTTGGACCCATTTCAAAAGCTTTTTGGGCAAGCTGCTGTTTTCTACCTTCCACGTTGGAGGTTTGGTTCATTTCCATAAGTTAGCAGGTTCTGATGAAACTGCCAGACAGATATAATGGCTGCAGGTGGTAGTGGCTGCATAATGGCCCGTCAGCTCTTTTGGCCACCTGTCCTGCCTACGGTGCTCTTACTTTGACCGAATGGTGCTGTTCCCAGCAGAGATCGAGCCTTAGCATGGGCTGGGTTAGCCAGAACCTGAGCAGGAGTTGAGTGAACAGCCACAATCTCATCATGGCATATTGTGTATTTCCTTTTCTGAGAGGATGACTGAAGTTGGACCAAAATGAAACACTTGAAGTTGGGATTCTGAAAGAAAGTTGCTCTCAGATTCTAGGAAAAATAAAACCTTTTAAAGATAGAAGTCTTCAGGTCACTGAGAAGCTCTGACTGTGGTAGGAGGTAGGGTAGTTCATGGATTGGTTATGAAACACATGGGCTTATCATTTGTGGTGATAATACTGTCTCTTCTACAGATGTTCAGAAGTGTGGCTTTTTTTTTTTTAATGGAAGCATTTCTGATAACATGGGAATTAGACTATAGTCTAAGTGAGCAGAAGTCTGCCTAAGAAAAATACATCACTTAGAGCTTGTTTGCCTCAGGTATGAATGAAGGGTGCGTGAATACAGACTGAATTGAGAGGAAGGGCATAAAGCATAAAAGGACTCTCTTTAAAAAGATAAAATTTTAAAGTGAAAACCAAAAATCCTGTGCATTTACAATATAATCTAACTTTTGTGCAAAGCTAAATGAAATAATATGTTTAAGAAATGATCTTGCACCCTAAGGAATAAAAGGTACATTAGTTTAATTGTGGGATTTTCTGTCCCTCCACGGCCCTTTAGTCTTGCCTCTCTGTTTGGACCCTGTTCATTCTAGAATGCCAGATGCTGCCTGATAGGAAAGAGGTAGGGTACCCTTACCTGTCTGATCTCATCTTTACTAGTCTTTAACAAAATCAAAATTCATTACAGGCTGCTGTTTTGTTGTTGCAACTCAGACAGAAGTGGCATAGCTTATTTCTGCGTCACATGCGAGCTCCTTCTAAACCGTGGTCTGAAGCTGATGAAGCAACTGTAAAAATAATTGCTCATGTTCTCAGTAGTGAAGAACATTCTGCAGGTTTGCAGCAGCCTTCAGGTATTGGTCAGAGGCCAAGACCTATGACTTCTGAAGAACATCCCTTGGCATCGATATGGAGGTCAGCCAACAGTCGAAAAAGCTCGGCAGAAACTGAATTCTCTGACGACTCCTCTAATGCTGAAAAGTAAGCTGTGGAGATACAGAAACTGTAGACTGTCATTTATTCAGCTATAAACGCATCACTTGAGTTTCTGCTGGTTATAAAAGGGAAGAAACAGTAGAAAGACAGTTAAAAGAATTGATACTGTCATACACTGTTGTAGCTGAGATTTCATTGAGGAGTATTTCATGTGTATGCCTGCTGTTTGAGAGAGCAGTCAGGAATACTGTCCTTGGACTGTGGTCTCTGGGAAGAAGTAGCGGAAGAGATTTAGCCCTTGCATTCAAAACCAATGCATGATTAGTATTTTTTCTTAGTGTTTAATATGTTTTGGAATTACTGTAATACATACAGTCATGCCATAGGCTGATAATATAGGTACAAACTGTTTTGTCACTGCTTGTGAAACTCCAGGTATGTTCTGTATCTACCTTTACTTTTTAGAGTTTTAATGAAACCTGCACCTCCCGCAGCTCACCAGCCAAGGTACAAAGGAAAAAAGAGCTTGCGCTCCAAACAACCTTCAGATGACAGGTCAGATCAACCATCAGTGAAGTCTACAGACAGCAGCAGCTATCCTAGCCCCTGTGCTAGTCCTTCTTCTCCAGTGTCTGGAAAGGTAGAGTTCACGTAAACACGTTACCCCACTCTTCAAAATTAATAGAATTTCAGGAATAAATTTGCTGATATCTTTCAGCGTCTATCAGGTATTATATTGGTAAATTAAGAACCTAACTTAGATATTAATTTTTAACAGCTGCATAATACTTAGTTCTTTCTGGAAGTTACAATCTGGACTAGATGTCCTTGTTACCCTAGTTTAATACAGTAAAAATACTATTCTTTGCAGACTGCTGAGATAAAGCTCTCCAAAGTAGAGGTTTTTTTCCTTTATCAGACTTGATACGATAACCAGTGGAAGTGTATTAAGTTTTTTTTAATTAATATACAGTACATGCACTGTTTCTGCCTTCCTCTTTTTCTGTAATAGTATACACTGATACTGTTTCTCTTTGATTTTAGTTTTACCTGCCTTACTGTGACTGCTTGCTTTTCTTACGGTGGTTATGTTAACAAAGCATGCATTTTTGATGAGGTTATTGGCATAATTCTCCCTATGTACTTGAATAGTGAACTGCAGTAATACTAAACAGAACACTGAGCGGAAAACCCATTGTTCCTCTAGGCACGAACTCATTGGAGGATTTAATAATCCCTCTTAAGACTTTTCAGTTTATAAATTCAGCCAGTGTAAAAGGGAGAAAACTTATGTTTCCTGAAGGTGGAAATGTGAGTAGTGTGCTTCGGGCTCCAGTCTAGAATGATTAATTTTGTGTCATCTGAAGGTGTGTCAGACTTCAAATAACTGTAATCACTAGACTATTCAGGCCTGCTCTGCTGTGTTTGTTTGCTGGCCTTCATGAATGAATTATTATTTTGGAAAGTACTTAAAAAAGGTAAAATACATGTGAAATACATTTCAAAACCATTTCAAAACCATTTCAAAACGCTGATAGATTCTGTGTTTCTTGTAGAATATGGGGAAGAGTGTATGAATGCAGACAAGGGATTTCTGTCTTCATGTGTGTAAAACTTTAGAACTGAAGTCTGGTTTATTTTATTCTAACTTTGTTAAATTTAATTTTTCCAGGATTCCAAGTCTCCTTCACCAAGACCAAATACGCCAGTTCGATACTTTATAATGAAAAGTAGCAACTTGCAAAACATTGATATTTCTCAACAGAAGGGTATATGGTCTACTATGCCAAGTAATGAACAAAAGCTAAATCAAGCCTTTTGGGAGAGCAGCATGGTTTACTTAATATTTTCTGTTCAAGGGTCTGGACACTTTCAGGTGGGTCCTCAGTTAATACTAAATATCAGCTTTGGTTGATGGTTTAGGAGAGCACAGCAAATGACTGTGTGTAGCGTAGAGGCTATTGCTTATGACTTCTGACCTTCTAGTAAGGACAGTAGCAAGCAAATGTGTCTGGTTGCTGATGAAAGAGTACCCTCATTCTTCTCTGAAATATGTGCTTTTAGCTAACTCTGTCACTCAGAGGCTAAAACTGAACTCCAAACATCTTGAGTCAGAACAACATTTATACCCTACATTAATCCTTTAAAACAACAACAAACTAAACAAACAAACAAATCCAGGCAAAGCACGGGATTGCTACTTTCTTCTCTTCATGCCAAAATAGATATTGTAAGTGAACAAGCAGTTCTAAAAAATTCACAGCCTTCTTAAGTCAGGAAACTGATAGGTATTTTATTACAAACTTTAATAAGATCGGTTTTGCCTGAACTGCAGCTTCTAAAACTTAAGAAGCTGAAATGTCATGGCCATTATGCTTCCGGAGCTGTGTCTTGACTTCAGGTTTAGCAGGGTATTTGTCAATAATTTGTTGACAGAGTTGTAGCCAATTTGAAGTTAAAGGCTTGACCTAGTAGGGCAAAGTTGCAGGTTAGCTGTGTTGTACAGAGGCTATACTCAGTTATTCCAGGTAAAGGAAGTTCGACTTAACTCTATTATATATAAACTATTTATGAGTCAGTGAAACTTAAAATGGAATGAAATAGCCCAGATACAGCTGTCTTGGTGACACCAATGAAAGGTACGGTGAGATATGCATATGATGATTTGGCAAATGCAGATCTAATACTGGAAAGTAACCTTCAGCATACCAGGTTGATACTGAAAATGGGCTGTTGTATTGGTGCTCTTAGATGAGGAAGCTGGGCGGGGGAGACACACTGAAGTCAGGAGTGTAGGTGGTTGAAGTTGTCTTGCCCTTCCAGTTCTGACAATGCACTGGACGTTCATGGGAATGTGAGATTAACATGGCTAGTAAGAATACCTTTTGCCAAGTGTCTTTTTACTTTCCACCTGTATTTTTCCTCTGTTCATTTTACTAACTTCCATCTAAGTTTGATCTATCTAGGACTGCATGTCTTAGAACAGTAGTGTGGTAACTTACATAGTGCACTCTATCTCGGGGACTCTTAAGTCATAATTAGCATAAATTTGCCTGAATAATTGATTTTTAGGGTTGGTTTTTTTTTTT
>NW_010234878.1:0-3627 GCF_000690775.1 Eurypyga helias
CCCACCTCTCCAGCCTGTCCAGATGACACTGATGTGACCCTGGCCGCAGCTTGGCACAGGTCAGTGCTGTTGCTGAGCCATAGGTGACCCTTTCTGCTCGCAGCAGCATCCAAGCTGGAGGAAGGATGGTAGGAAACCAGGCGATGGCTCTGCCTGGAACACGCCACGATGGGAGCTGATTGGAGGCTGTTTTTGGCAGGATCTCGGTAGCAACAGCTCCATCAGCTGCTGCTGCAAACAGCTTTCGGGTGTTTTTCACCTGGCACGGGCGCGTTGCCAAAACCGCCTGTCCTAGGAGTCTGCCAAAATAACCGAAGGGATGGAGGAGCATCCGAAAAGGGGCACACGGAGCTTGATCCTGACACCTGGAACAGAGGGAATGAGCCGGTAGCGATCACCGCCTGATGGTTTCAGCTTCTTCGGTGCTTGAAGGGATTAAGTGGGTGTTTGGGGGATAGTGCAGGAGGGAGGGGGATGCTCCGGAGGGTTTGGGGGTCTCTGACCCACAATCCGCCGACGCACACCCCTTCCCTCCCTCCTGCTGCTCCGCACACATCCCAAGCACAGCTCTGCTGATGCTGCATGTCCGAATCCTCCCCTTGCCATGAACCAGGCGGCTGGAAACCATCGAGCATCCCTGGAGGGTTCCCGCTCGCTCCCAGAGGCTGAGCAGACCACGGCATCGTGTGGAAATGCGGCTGCTGCCAGCAGGTGCAGCTTGATATGTATTTTTGCTGTCATATTCGCCCCTTCCCAGGAGACCTGATGTATTCCCGAGGCTTCCCAGGTGCAGGATTACCCACACCTTGCCCAGGAAGGCTCTCCAAGCATTCACCACTTCAAAAACTGTAAGCACAGGCTCCCGAAACATTACGTCTTGAACAAATCCGGGCTGTGGGAGCACATTCCTTACCAGCAGATAAACTGGAAGAGTAAGGACTTTTCTCCCTTCTCTTCCTGCCCTGCTGCCAGCAGTGCCCTTCCCAGGGCTGGTGCCGTGGCACCCTCTATCCTGGGGGTTGAGGACGTGCAGAGGACGTTACAGGCATGGATTTTAGCAGCCCAGAAGCCGAGGACAGGCAGCATTCCCACACTTCTGTCCTCATAGCAGGCTTACTCCGATGATTTCGGCTGCAATTGTGTTTTCCTCGAGGAGAACAAAGCCCTTGTCAGGCTTCAAGGAGCTGACCCGCTGCTGTCTGTACTCCTTCCAGCCTCGCCTTCTCTGCAGAAGGAAAACTGCAGGGAAGGGAGGAAGGAATGGAGGTATGGAGGTACGGAGGAAGGAAGAGAGGAAGGGAGGCATAGCAGGCTTACTCCGATGATTTCGGCTGCAATTGTGTTTTCCTCGAGGAGAACAAAGCCCTTGTCAGGCTTCAAGGAGCTGACCCGCTGCTGTCTGTACTCCTTCCAGCCTCGCCTTCTCTGCAGAAGGAAAACTGCAGGGAAGGGAGGAAGGAATGGAGGTATGGAGGTACGGAGGAAGGAAGAGAGGAAGGGAGGGAGGGAGGAAGGAAGGAAGGAAGGAAGGGAGGAAGGGAGGAAGGAAAAAGGAAGGGAGGGAGGAAGGGAGGAAGGAAGGAAGGAAGGAAGGAAGGAAGGAAGGAAGGAAGGAAGGAGGGAAGGAAAGGAGGAAGGGAAGGAGGAAGGGAAGGAGGGAGGGAGGGAGGGAGGAAGGAAGGAATGGAGGAAGGAAGGAATGGAGGAAGGAAAGGAGCGAGAAAGGGATTGAAGGAGGGATTAGAGGAAGGAGGGAAGGGAGGAAGGAACGGAGGAACCCTTCCATGCCTGGCTGCATGGAAGAGACCTCTGCAGATAAGGAAATGATCCTGTTGGTCCGTCATTACCGCTGCCTGCCTTTATGCCGCACAAATGGGATGCAAACAGATCTTTTCCACAGCAAAAGCCCCTGCAAATGCCTGCCCTTGCCCTGGTTCAGCTTGCCCTGGCTTATCAGAAGAGGACAAACGCTTCTCCAAGTTGGAATCTTGCCTTCAGGGCTTTGGCATCTGCTCCGGCTGCGACAGTGTCCACCAGCCTGTGGTTTCCCAAAGAGATGGTCTTCTCCTTAGTTTACAGCATTCCTGGGGAAAGTCCGGTGGGAATACAGGAGCTTCCTTCTAAAAACTCAGCTGAAGTCAGGTCACTGCCAAAACAGGACCATCAAACCCAACGGGCGAAGGCTGAATTCCCTGCACCCTCGTGTGATGGACAAACAGCTGCTTCACTGACATCCATGAGGTCTACAAACCTCCAGAAGTTAAGTCTCACTCCTCCAGATCCCAGGTTTTGTGGATATAGAGGGTTTTCAGCGCTGCGTGGCTCTCTGGGACTGGGGGTCACATCACCAATGTGCATCAAGCCCCAGACCCGGGTGCCAGGCTGTTTCCATGACAGCAGCACCAGACTTGGACCTCACACGTCCCAGCTAGGAACACTGTTAGGGAGAGTTCCCCAGGAGGGAGATGGCGTGAAGCACGCGCACAGACATGGGTCTACGGGGACTGAACTGCACAACAGAAGTCTTGATGGGTAAAATCATACCCAGAAATTGTCACAAAGCACATGTTCTAACCAAAAGGCTGACTGGTCCTGCTATGGCAGTGCTGCAATCGTGCTGCTTCAGCATTGGAAGGGTGCCCTGAGGACTGCCCAAAACCTTTCTCTTCTCCAGGCACAACTCCCTCATCTTCTCCTCACACATCACGTGTTCTAGCCCTTGACCATCCTGGTGACTCTCCACTCGACGTGCTCAAGTTTAACAAGTTTTTCTTGTCCTGGAGAGCCCAAAACTACACATAGTTGCCCAACCATGGGCTAATGAAGGATAATTACTTCCCTTGATCTAATGGTTATGGGCCTGGTGCTACCAGCCTCCCTTGCTACCAATGCACAGAGCTCTCCAGGACTCCTGGGTCCTCAGCAGAACTGTTACCCAGCCAGCCAGAGAGGGTTAGTCCATCCCCTCAGGCCTTGTTGAGTTTCAGAAGGTTCTTCCCAGTCTGTCCTCACTCCTCTGGGTCCCTCTGAACATCAGCCCTGCCCTCAAGCTTGTCTGCAAATGACAGTGACTTCTGTCTCCTCCGCAGGTTATTGATAAGGATATGGAAGAGGAGAGGTCCCAGGATGGGTCTGGGAGGAGTTTCCCTCACAGCCAACCATCAGGTTGGGTACGAACCATTAACCACCACCCTCTGAGCCTGATGAGCCAGTTTTTTACCCACCTAGTAGTGTCTCTGTCTAGACTCTAATATCCCAATTTGGACACAAGGATGCCATGTACGATACATCAAAAACCTTGCCAGAGTCAAGGCAGATGCTTCCATCGTCCAGATACACAATCCTATCATCTCAGATGGCAATCAGGTTGGTCAAGCGTAATTCACCCTTGGTAAATCCATGCTGCCCATTCCCAACCACCTTTGCATCATCCATGTCCACAGAGATGGATGGACTCGCTCCACGATCAAGGTAATGCTGACCGCCCTTTAATTCCATAGACCTGTGGGTGGGTTGCTCTTCCCTCAGCTGCCACCCTTGCTGATGCCACCACACTCCTGCTAATGTCACTCTCAGCCTGTCACTCCCTTGAGTGGCCTCCTCCTTCCCAATCATAGAATCATAGAA
>NW_010234879.1:0-4202 GCF_000690775.1 Eurypyga helias
CGCACGGCCGGGGCCATGGGCGCTGGGCCATGGGCCCGGGAAAGTTAGAAGTCCATGTTCCAGTAATTGTCTTGTTGTTTATTTTATCCAAGTACCCTAGTGAATAGGGGAAAAATAAACACGATGAAAAAAAATTCAAACAGTTGAGTCGTCTTTAGTGCCAGCCCTTGTGGTTGAATAAAAAGGATGGTCCAATTTCTATTGAGCTGAGAAATCTTTGAAGTGGGAGTTATTATCTGAGAAATTCCTGCTCGTCGTCCTAACAACGCTGATGAAACGTAAAAGGTTCTTTGTCAGCGATTTGTTCTCCTCTCTG
This sequence comes from Eurypyga helias, assembly GCF_000690775.1. Classification (NCBI taxonomy): domain Eukaryota; kingdom Metazoa; phylum Chordata; class Aves; order Eurypygiformes; family Eurypygidae; genus Eurypyga; species Eurypyga helias. The sequence continues at coordinate 317 of NW_010234879.1, forward strand.
TCAAACTCACCCTGCCCGTTAGCTTTAAACCGTTTCTAAAGAGATAAAATCAAACTTTTAAAGATAACTTTAGGGGCCCAGAGGGTGCAGAAAATACCAAACTATCGAATCCTGTGTATAGACATACATCTGGATGTATGTAGCTGTGTCTGTGTGAAACCCTGTGTACAGATCTCCATAGATGTCTATATGACCTTACTGTTCGAAAGTTGAAATGATGTCCATTTTTTTGCATTTTATCCTCTGAACTTTTCCGTCTAATAAATTATTCCTACACATATGCTGCACAGAGTGCGATTCTTGGGAGAAGGCAGAAATGTTGCGTTTCATTAACACCAGTGTGGGACCAACAAACGTTTTCTTTCCAGTAGAGTGAAAGCAAGAGCGTAGACACAAGAGTAAAGGCTTTGATCATTTTAACAGTCCGAATACCTATTAAGCATGTATATACTGCAATGTATCGAAGTTGTTAACGCATTCAAAGCGATGGCTTCCATATGCTCTCATGTTTTATTGTCCATAAGTGTAAAGATAGTCGAACTGCATCCCTTTTGTATCTCCAATTTATGAACATCGCGGTGTATACTGAAATGATTCCCTGATCAAGGTTTATTTCGTAGTTTCTCATTGGAGATCATAAAATGCTGTGTTCGTAACATGAATTCCTTCAAGTTGTAACTCATCAGTGTACTTCTGTTTTAGTTGCTACAGAATGATCTGAGCCCAATCCTGCCATTCTAAGCTACCCCATTAATTTAATGGGACTTTTCCTGAGTAAAGACGAGTCAAACTGCAGTGGAGTGGGTATTATTATTATTGTTATTATTATTAATCCTGGATCTTGTCATATTTATGGGAAAACCTACCACATTCCTCGTGAACTGTACAAAGGAGAAACGCCTCTGAAAAATGTAGCTCGCAAAAAACCATTTGCAATGTTGATATGCTGTCTCTCTTTCCAGACTTCTTAAATTCCATATTTTCCTTCAACACATGTTTGGTAATGAAGGAATGTTCTGTTGTGTGTTTGAACATACTATTTATTTTTAATATTTGGATTTTTTTACAATAAATATTTATAAACGTTTCAATCCTATGGTTATTTTTACAAATGTGCACTTTTAAAATATGTGTTTGTACTGATGATACCGAGCCATTCCTAAAACACTATGTAGTCAATCTTGTCTTTCTGTTGTTTTTTATATTAGCAGAGAAAAAAAAAATCCTCAAAACGGTGTACTATTAATGTGGTGTACAATCAAGTACTAATGCGTGGGGTTTTGTTGGTCTTTAACCTCTTTTAATGTTAATCGTTTTAGGTTGGCATTTGCATTAAAAGAACAAAAAAACCACTTCTTTGGCTTCATTTCTAAAATAATATTTTTCAGATCGGAGACTTCAAATGCATTGTACCTTAAATAGGGACCGGGGTGCAGAGTGCGAAAGCAGCGACCGGTGTCCCCCAAGTCCTTTCGTTGTCCCCCCCGCTTGCCCCCGCAGTGGCACCCTGACTCCTGCACACGCCGGTTGCGGTTCTGGGGTCACTCCTTCTCTGCTGATGGGCGAGAGGTTCCAGGCGGAGCCGGCCCCGAAAGGCCGCCGCTCCCCTCCGCCCCCGAGGGGTTATTGTTTGGGCGAGGGCGGGCGAGGGATGTTTGTTTGAAAAATATCCCACCCCGCAAGATTGAGTCTCTGTCACAGTCACACTTTTTACAAGGTTCTTAGGAGGATTTAGAACATTTTATTTCATTTTAAAAGAGGAAATTCATTCGTCAGATAAAATAATCTGAAGGTAAGCCCTCTTCGCCTTGAATATTCCCCTGACCCACTATAATACGTTGCAGGGCTTCGCAGCTCCCCAGCATCCTCCGAGTTTTCTTCGCACGCCTTTTTAAACCTCAGCTTTGCGATTTAGAAGGATGCAGCAGCCTTGGCCACATCGCGGTCCTCACCCCGGTGGGCGTCGTGCGCATGCGCGCTGCCTTGAGTCCTTTTAAAAAAGAAAAACTTGAAAGAAGTTGCCTAACACAGACACATGACAAAAAGTTGGCTTTGGCTGGTAGGAATATTGTCAATAAAGAATACATTTGACTACAGAAAGAGAGGGAGAGAAAGAAGGAAAATAATTAAAGAAACAAAAGAATTCAAGAAAAAGAACCGAAGGAAAATATTTTTGCTGGTCTGTAAAAGACAAAAAAATGGCCCATAAAGGAAAGGAGGGTTAACAGTACATGCTAATTAAAGAATACAATTCTATGGTCTATAATGATTGAGCGAAGACATGTACTTATTACACTTGACTGTCAACAAGGGAAGGAATGTCCCTTCAGACAACATGGTGAGAGACGTGTGGGCATTATTAGTGGTCCTTTTATAGACATTGCCTTTTCTTTCTCAATGCTGACAAACCATTTTGGAGGGAACCATCCCCTGTTGCTTCCTATCATCGATCCCCATGCAAGCCCCTGCATTGTGCAAGTGCATTAATTAAAGACCATTCATTTAACAAAAGAACATTGTATGTTCAGGAAAGGAAGATCAGAAATATGAATCAGTAACCGAGACCCGTTTCCGCCGCCTTGTCGGCAGAAGCGGAGGGGAAGGAAGTGCAGCGTACGGTTAAACGCCCTGAAACTCCGCAGCCCGCGCGGGGGGCTCAGCCACCGTTTAGAGTGCCTGGGACAGAAACCCTGCAATGGATTACAATTGCGAAGAAAACCCCAAAAGGCTGGTGTTAAGTGCCTCTGTGAGTGTCGGACTGCTTAGCCCGCTCCAAGGGTCCGGCCCGGCCCGGAGCGCTCCGCACCGCCACCGCCTCCCGGGGCCGGACCCCCTTGCCCGGCAGCGACCGCCTTCAGGCCTGGTGTGAGTGTGTACACCCATCCCCACGCACATTTGTTATGTCAAAGGTTTTATTTCCAGCTGCACGTAGAGTCGCAGTCACACAGGCGTGCGCCCATCCCTCCCCACCCTTTTGCTGCCTAGATTTTTTCCAGTCCGAAGGAAAAAACAGCTGGTTCCTCAAAGCCGGTCGCGACACGAGTGTGACATCGTGAGAAGGTAGAAGGTAGAGCTCAGGGAAGTGGAGTGGGGGGAACGAGAGAAGTCGGATTCCCTGTATCACCCACATGACTTGCTAAGCGGCTCCAGCTACTCTAAAACCTCTAGGCCATATGTTGGTTTATTTACACCCTTTGTCTTTTCGTGTGTCTCCTGGCGAAAGAATATTCCTGGGATATAAATGGAAGTAAGCTAGAGTAAACAAACAAGGGGAGAGCCTGCTTAAGGGATATGTAACGTTTCTGGGATCCCAACAGAGCACGTCGTTCCCATGGTTATAGTAGGGCCAGAATAGCAATTAAAGCTTTTAGTTTTAAAAAAAACCCGATTTTTAATGCTGAATGACACATTGACTCCATTTTCTCGTAGATGATTTAGAGTTTTCGCAGGATTACACTAGGGGAGGTGAAGGACAGGGGACGACCAAAGTCACCACAAAGCCAACTCTTTAACAGTTTAAAAAAAAAAAAAGCACAACAGATTAAGGTGTTCCTAATGATGCCAACATCTCAGAGAAACCTCGCAGCTTTCCCGTGAGGCTGAATTTGTTCTCAACTTCAGCATTTGGAGCTATCCCCGCTCCGAGGCGAGGACCGCGCTAGCTCGCCTGGATTAGCCGACGAGACCCCGCGGATTCGGGCACCAGCTCCCACGCTTGAAAATCCGCGCATCAGCTCCGCTTTCTTCTTCTGCAGCGGCGGCAGCCAACCACATGGCCGGGCTGGACCACGTCGGGCTACGAGGAACCCTTTTTTCCTAAAATGAACAGGACGTCCTAACGAATCGGATGGATTCTTTGGGGTCTTTTTTCTTTTTTTTTTTCCCA
>NW_010234880.1:0-4310 GCF_000690775.1 Eurypyga helias
GGGGGCAGCGCCGAGTCTGCGCGCGGCTAGTGCAGACCCCCCGGTGCAGCGCTGCCCAGGGACCGACCTGGAGCGTCCAGCCCCAGTCTCGGGGGGGTCAGCCTTCCTGGGAACGATCAGCCTGCAGCCGGGTGTGGAATGGCGTTACTAGTGCTGGAACAACCTGAAGTGGGAGTTTCTGCTTGTGAGAAGCCAAAGACCCAAGTGGAACACACTGGGGTCACGGGAGAGGGCACACAGGAACGTCCTGATTCCTGTAACTGGCATGTGACTGGCTGCAAAAAATCCATGTGACTGGCTGCCACCCAAGGCTGCAGGCCCAGCGGGTCCCTACAGACACCACAGAGAGGGGAAACCAGTAGGTGCGGTGCAACCTGTACAACTTTATTGAAACAACCAACCAAGTGAACAAACGACATCTGCTGCCTCTTTTCTTTACATCCGTTGTTCCAGACTTCTGTTTTAAAAGTACTCATCTCCCTCCTCAGACTCTGCTTCCACGGAGTCTATGCCGACCTCCTCATAATCTTTCTCAAGGGCAGCCAGATCTTCCCGGGCTTCAGAAAATTCTCCTTCCTCCATCCCTTCCCCCACATACCAATGCACAAAAGCACGCTTAGCATACATCAGGTCAAACTTGTGGTCGAGGCGACCCCACGCTTCAGCAATGGCCGTGGTGTTGCTCAGCATGCACACCGCGCGCTGCACCTTTGCTAGGTCACCACCCGGCACCACCGTCGGAGGCTGGTAGTTAATGCCCACCTTCAAGAAAAGAGAGGGAATATGCCGTGAGTGCCAAGGCCTACAGACGTGCTTCTGTGAGCTGCTGCAACTTGCCGTGGTTACGACGCAACGCAACAGCTAACCATTACTCTGCACCCCACCAAAACACTTCCCGGGGACATGGCAGTGCTGCCAAACGACCTGCACCTCGGAATGCTACCCGATGCCCAGAAGCTCAAGCAGCGAGCAGTGGAAAAGCTGTGCGAGTACCTTGAATCCAGTCGGGCACCAATCCACGAACTGAATGGTACGTTTGGTCTTGATCCTAGCGATAGCAGCGTTGACGTCTTTGGGGACAACATCGCCGCGGTATAGCATGCAGCAGGCCATGTACTTGCCGTGGCGCGGGTCGCACTTCACCATCTGGTTGGCCGGCTCAAAGCATGCGTTGGTGATATCGGCCACGGACAGCTGCTCGTGATAGGCCTTCTCAGCAGAGATGATAGGGGCGTAGGTCACCAGCGGGAAATGGATCCGTGGGTATGGAACAAGGTTAGTTTGGAATTCTGTCAGATCCACATTGAGGGCTCCATCAAAACGCAGCGAAGCAGTGATCGATGAAACGATCTGCCCAACTAATCGGTTTAAATTGGTGTAAGTGGGGCGCTCAATGTCAAGGTTACGACGGCATATATCGTAAATGGCTTCATTATCCACCATGAAGGCACAGTCAGAGTGCTCCAGTGTGGTGTGGGTGGTCAGAATGGAGTTGTAAGGCTCTACCACAGCCGTGGACACCTGTGGGGCTGGATAAATGGCAAACTCCAGCTTGGACTTTTTGCCGTATTCAACAGAGAGCCGTTCCATCAGCAGAGATGTAAACCCTGAACCGGTGCCCCCGCCAAAACTGTGGAAGATGAGGAAACCCTGCAGCCCTGTGCACAGGTCAGCCTGCAGTGGGGTGGGAAACAGCGGGAGAAGAAATGAGTGAGTGCTGAATCTGAAGAAAGCAGTGGTAAAATAATCATTCAGAGCACCTCGTTAAGTTGGTTTGTTCCGGGTGGCTGTAACAAGCCCGGCATTCTCCTCCCTCTTCCCTGCGTGTCTTGCACTCAGAGGTGCCAGTGTCCCTGCACGGCCTTTTCCGAACAGGAGCGTTTTCATGTTTAGAAACAGCATTATTACCTGCACGGCCATCGGAACGCGACCGTGCGCTGCTGTGCCACATTCTGTGAGGTGCAGCTGAGTGACAGCCTCGGGACGTGGATGTTCCCGTCCTGGCTCTCAGCAGGTATCAACTGGATGCTGGAAACAAGGGGTTTGGTCCTTGTACCTTTCAAGAGACAATCACTGTGGGCCCCATCAGCCCACTACAGTGCTGTTTATGACACCACGTCAAGGCCAAAACTGAGCAGTAATGGCAGTGATGAAGCATTCCACCAAAACCTGGGGTCCGGGGCACCGGCAATATTTTGTATGACATGCGTCAAACTGAAAATAATAAACTAGTATAACAGCATTGTTACACTTGTTTAAGGCTTTTAGGGTACTCCTGAGCTGCTCTTAAAATCCTTTCAAATCATGGTATTTCAGAGCCTAACCAATGTTAAGTTCTACTGACTGGATTTTTATTTAATGGGAGGGAGAGCAGCGAGATTGGAGTTTGGTTGGGAATGATCAGCTACACACGAGATCATCAGGGAAGACGCCAGCAGAGCACCATTCTGGCAGCTACAGCATTACTTCCGTACCGACTTGCAGCATGAATTCTCACCAGTTTGCGAATGCGGTCCAGCGCTAGGTCAATGATCTGCTTGCCAATGGTATAATGGCCTCTGGCATAATTATTCGCTGCATCTTCTTTCCCAGTTATGAGCTGCTCAGGATGGAATAACTGCCTGTATGTGCCTCTTCGCACTTCATCTGTGGGGAAACAAAACAGCACAGCGTAGGTTTGCCCGGTGCAGCTCTGTGTGTGCTGCCCATGCCGACAGCCCACGTACACATGGCCAAGGAGTGTATCGGCTGTACCCCCGATATCCGCAGGTTCTCTGAGCAGTCTGAAGAGTTGGCACAACCTCAGCCCCATTTTTAGGGGAAAACATGGGGCAAAATACAAAGCAGTATTTGTACCTGAGAACAGAGTTCACTCAGAAAACTGGACCACAGGTCCAGACAGGATTACAGACAGCAGTTAAACCGAACGCTGGCAGCAGCACAGCAGTCTAGAAAGGGTACTGAGACTGTAAAATAGTTCTGCGTTTCCCAGCACTGTTCTTACCTGTAGACCACTGTTTCAGTTGTTTCAAATAAGAATAACCTCAAATGTCAAAATAGCATCCAGACACATCTTTTTAGATTGTTCTAAACAAACAAGACATACGACAGGGACTCCATAAGGGATCCTCACGTTTCCACGGACTGTTCTAATGCTGGGTACGTACCAACTACAGTTGGCTCTAGGTCCACAAACACTGCTCTGGGAACATGTTTACCGGCTCCTGTCTCACTGAAGAAAGTGTTAAAGGAATCATTTCCACTTCCGACAGTTTCATCACTGGACATCTGACCATCAGGCTGGATCCCATGTTCAAGGCAATACAGTTCCCAGCATGCATTGCCCATCTGAACACCGGCTTGACCGACGTGGATGGATATGCACTCACGCTGCAGATTCAAAACAGAACAGAGACAATCAGATATGGAGCTACCTGTCTTCTAGATTTCAGATCATGGGAAGATACAAGCAACAGATTTCTCTGCTGCAGCATTCCCAGGTTGCTCGAGCGACAATTAAACGACCAAATTGTCTGCACTGGCAAGACTCCACTCACCCTAGTCGACTTTGAGAATACTGGAAGATATTTAAAACAACACAGTCTCTGTGAACACACAGGGTGAACACAGATTCACCTTCCCTCACCACACTGCACCTACGTTATGTCTTTACCATTGTGCCTAGACACTTTTTCACCTTCCTGGAGCTTTGGAAGACTTCTTCATATAATAGCCCCAAATTTTCTTGTTGCCAAATCACGTACTGCGTAACTGTTGCAGGAATCCTTCCTGCATAAGACCGCTCCATATGCTTTCCTTTCTAATAAAGGAAATAGCAGGGGAGTTGGAACTAGGTGATCTTTAAGGTCCCTTCCAACCCAAACCATTCTATGGTTCTATGATAATAAGCATAGAGATATCTAGCCCCTGGCAATTCATATGTATCCGAGTTCCTGGGACTCATCCGCGAATCCCAGTCCAATGCATGTGCCCACTTGTAGCCAGCCCCTTGGATTCTAAGCAACTGCATCACGTATGTTTAATCTCTCAATACCTCAACTTTGTCTTACCCCCGAGACACAAATAAGCTGGTTTTCTAGCCTACTGTTACACTACGACAATTTAGGAAAAAGCAGAGGTGGAAAAGAAAAAGTCGGGTGTCTGGGCTACTCTCTCCTGGGTTCTTGGTGGCTTCATCAAGATCTGTACCCCGGAGTCTATGTTTTAATTCTCACCCCGGTGTTTCTGAAGTCTTTCGCCAACGAGACTAACTGTGTTTATTCCCACTTCCATTCAGCTGGCACCAAGCC
>NW_010234881.1:0-4244 GCF_000690775.1 Eurypyga helias
ATGCCTTCTGCTCAGAGGGAGAGGAGAATTTCATTAGAGCTTGAAAACTGCCTCAGGTGGAAGCCACAGCTACAGGGCACTCAACCACTGCCTGAAAGGATGTAGAAAGCTTTATTTCACAGCGTCTCCCCCCTCCAGTCAGAGATGTTTGGGGTTTTTTCTAATTTGGTAACTCATAAAGACTTAAAGCAAAGGAGCCGCAACCTGAGGCTAATTGGGGAGGGTTTCAGCCCTGGGAAAATTTGTTCTGGGGATACACAAGAAAAATGGCAAGGGGGAATGGAATGGAATGGAATGGAATGGAATGGAATGGAATGGAATGGAATGGAATGGAATGGAATGGCAGCCAGGACTCCACTGAACCTGACGGTGGGTCTCCATAGCTCAGAGAGCAGTTTGGGGTTGTGTGCCTCCCTCTCCAAGCTCTTCCACATGATTTTATTTTGCAGATAAGGCTTGGGAGTTCATTTTCCAAACAAATTCTAGCCCTGTCCTTTGCCCGGTGCTGGATCCTGCTGATTTCAAGTCTTGTCCAGGTGTATTGATTCTTTCAGCAGTGAAAACACTGGCATACAAATTGCAAATTGGAGCCAAAGGCAGGCAGATGCATTCAGAACACATGGGATAAAAGATTTATAATAAGGGAAAGGTGTGTTTATTCATCCATTGACCTCAGGCTCTGCATTACTACACTCCCCATAGAGTGATGCTTGCTGTTGACCTTGAGACGATGGCTTAGCAGGGACAGTGCCGCCAGCTTTTAATAAGTGAGTTTAGCAGAGACAGAACAATTCCAAGAAAAATGTTTCAGAAAGTGATCCTGTCAAACCCGACACAGCAAAATTAACAGCCTCATTCTGGCCAGGCTAATTCCTTTCTTGTGATTATCATTATTATTCTGTTTTCATATTGCAATAAATAATGTAATTACTAAAAGCTGAGTGCTGATTAACAGAGACTCCCTGCTCTGCTGGCAGAAAGATAGTCAGGCTGGAGGCAGGAAAGCAAGCCTCCAGCTCCTGCCAAGGGGTGCTGTGGTTCTCCCGCATGCTATTCAAACAACAGATCACTTGGGGGTGGTCACTACAAAGAAAGGGACTCATTTGGTGACCCACAGCGTCCCTTCCATACCATGCCTGAGCAAGAGTGTGATTTACAGGGACTACTGTAAAGGGCAGAAGCCAGGGACTACAGGAGGTCTATGGATGCTGACCTCAATGCTGTCTGTGGGTAACACAGGTATGTGGGAATTGGGCAATCGGTCCATTTCTCCAGACCTGGATGGGACCTGAAGTCCTCTCTCTTGTCCCTCAGGGAAAGGATGCAGACCTCCTAATGCAGGGTAGTGCTGGCTGGGGGAGGAGAAAGAGCAACACTGGGCATAGTAGAGGTGTTCGTGTCTGGGAGCTTTTCCCCCCATCTCGGGTACAGCAGGCAGAAAATTGGGGAAAACAACTCTCACTGCCTTTGCCAAACTGAAATAATAGAGAGGTACTGAAATTGATTTCAGCTCTATTTAATAAGGGATAATTAACCCACCCATCACAAGACCATAGAATTACACTAGTTGGAAATTTTCCAGTTAATGTGCTATTTGATATTCCGCCTAATTTTCAAGAGTTTAATTGATGTCTTAATTATGAAAGATATCGCTATTAACACCATTCTCAAACAAATTCTTATCACTGCTGTGACTTTATACAGGCACGTGGGCCTCTCCCATGGTGGTCCCTTAGCCTCGGAGGCAGCTCCTATCCATTCTTGCTGAGCCACAGGCACACGGGAGCAGCTTGTGCAAGTGGAGGACTAGGGTTAAGCCAGGATCATGGTATCTTTTATTAGTCCCAGGGCAGAGTCCAGCCTTTCTGTTATGCAGTTCTTGAATATGCAGGAGGTTCTGTGCAAAAATAAATCAATAAATAAATCAAGGTCCCTGGCAGCTCCCAACCCACAATTCTCCATAAAAGGAGGTACAGTTATAGAAGCCATTCAGAGCTCTGCTTCTGTCACAGACCAGATGAGACTTGGAAGAAAGGAATGGTGGTGGGGTAGTTAGGGTTGTGATTATAGATCTCCAGGGAGGGACTGAAGCTGGTCACTTAAAAACCAATGGTGCTTACGTGTCACAACATTGCTAAAGGGGAAAGAAGGCACAAGCATCAGTTTGGGGGGCTTGAGGCCACCGTTAATTATTTTTTGCATTACTGCTGGCTAATACAAAAGTGCGTGTAAATGTGAGGCCACTTCCTTTGATAGCATTTGATATGATTTGATACGACGAATGATGCTGTCCATTATATGTGTGGGAAGGATAGCTCGTGTGGCTTCACCTGGTAAAGGATGATTTATAGGTGGTCTTGATCAGTAGAGACAAGTCCAAGGAAACTGAGCCATGAGGGTGAGTGGGTGAGGCTGAGGACACACTGCAAGAAAAGTCTGTTTAGAGCAGAACCCCACTCTTGCACATCCAGCCTCAGCATCAGCTGAAACCCAATTCAAAACAAATTATCAAATGGACCACAGGAGATTATTCATTAACAATGTACCCAGACACACTCCTGCTTTGTAGCAAACACCAAAGGATGAATAAGGCATTTGAGGGATTGAAAGGAGGCTCAGCACTGAAGAAGTCACCTCTAAAGATCCTGTTCCTCTTCAGGGTCTTTGAAACACCAAGAGCTGAAGGAATCCAACAGGCAATAATAATTGCCTCCTTTGCAACCCTCCCTTGCTTGGCCTCTAACTCTCATCCATTAGCTCAGGCCTTGCCTTTCACTTCCAATAAGCCCAACTCCTACATCCTGCCTGGTTCCCCAGAGCTGGGGCCCAGCATGCCCAGCTCACACTTGAGCTTTTCCCAGATCAGAAACATGGGCATAAAGGAGATATAGATAGATTAACCTTAAGACGCCCTCCCTCCATCATCTCTTCTACCAGACATCATACCTTGTGAGGAATATGCATGGCCTTTGTTTCCTGGACCCACTCATCCCTATTGGGCAGCACTGACCTGTCAGACTCCCTCTGTGAACTACCACCTGGCCAGTGACTAGTCTTTGTGAGGAGATGTCTGACCTTCAGGGCTCTTCTACTGACCTTAAAAAGAGATCCCTTCCCAAATGGCCTTAACCTGGAGATCCCAGGTGACCCAGGCTCTGACCCAACACTCTGGGCAGGACCGGAGTCAAAGACTGCAGAAGGACAAAGTTTTGAGGGGGGTCTCCACAGATACCCGAGAGCCCTTCTTCCCCTCCTCTATACTCAACCATCTGGAGGTCATCCACTCTGTGTGGGTATCCAAAGTAAGACTGGCCAGAAGACATGGAAAGCTCATAAGTATTCTAGGATCTTCTCCTCCAAGCTCAGGAGCTTAGCATCCCAATGGAGAGGATGTGGGGTAAAAACACCAGGAGGCCTGTGTGGATGAACAAGCAGATCCTGGACAAACTGTAGTGCAAAAAGGAAGTCTACAGTGAGTGGGGTAATCTGGGAGGATTACAGGGAAGCTGTCCAAGAAGTCAGGGATCAGGTCAGGAAGGCTAAAGCCTTGAAGTAATTAAACATGGCCAGGGACATCAAGGGCAACAAGAAGGGCTTCTGTAGGTATACAGGGGATAAAAGGAAGATCAGGCCTCTGCAGAAGGAAACGAGAAAGCTGGTTTCCCAGGATATGGAGAAGGCTGAAGTGCCCAATGATTTTTTTGCCTCGGTCTTCACTGGCAAGGGTGCAAGCCATACCCCCAGAGTCACAGAAGGCAAGGGCAGGGACCGGGAGAATGGGGAGCCACCCATGGCTTCGTGGTTTAACTCTGGCTAGCAAAATGCCATGAAGTCGCTCTCACAAATCCCCCTCCCCTCCTCCAGTGGAGGGGACGAATTGGAGGAAAAAGAAATAAGGAAGCTTGTAAAATTGAGATAAGAACTATTTACTAATTAAATCTAAATTAATATATACAAGTACTACTACTAATAAATAATTAAAACAATAGAAAATAAAACATATGATACAGTATGATACAATTCCTCACGACCCATCGATCAATGCACAACAGGTGTTGAGTAGTGGGAATCAGACCCAGAGAGTCCGAGAGCAGCAGCCCAAGAGCAATCGCAGGCCGAGAGCCACAGCCCGAGGGCCAGAACCCAAGCCCTGCCGCAGCAAATTCCAAATGAACCCTGTCAGCGATAGCATGACCAGAAAAAATAAACAAACCCATCAAACTCCCTCATGAAGGAGCCAGCAC
>NW_010234882.1:0-2998 GCF_000690775.1 Eurypyga helias
CAGTACAGGTCCCAACACTGACTCCAAATCATTGGAGTTTACTTGAATATGACAACATTTTTTATGTGCTGTTTCTGTGTATTTTAAGAGCTTCAGGCTGTCAGGTAAGTGATTCATTTTCCTAACTTCAAACTCACCAAACATTTCTTATTGACAGAAACCTCTTGAATTCCTCCTTTACAGCAGTCTTCTGTAATAGTTGCAAAGAATAGCGTCTGTAATGGCTCTTACTCTGAATACGAGGAAGAATCACATAACCATTTTATGTTTGTTGACTTTTGCCTACAGTAGCGTAGATTTCAGAAAGCTTAAGAAGTGACGAGAGATTTGAAAACCCTGAGTAAAAACTAAAAAATTAGGAACTCCACATAAAGCATCTGTGGAGAGACTGAACATTGAGACTCCAACAGTTCTTTTAAAACCAGATATTATAGAGGGAGTTTGTTTTGGCAATCTATGGTGAGTTTATACTTTGCTAATTAACAATACCTTGTTGAAAACTGCAACATCCTCCACCTCCCCACGAAGAGGGGAAGAGAGAGGGGCATAACAATGTCTCAACCTGAATCGGCTAGCCAATCTGCCCTGAACTGAAGAACATCAAATGCAAACCCCAGACATGTGGATTGTATTAGGGATGGAATAAGAAGCCTTAACTGTCATTCCTGTCTTTTGTTGGATTATTTTTACACAGCTTTTGTATTTAGAGAGGATTATGGCACACATGGTCAATAAGATCACGCAGTCCTTTTAGACTCCTATAATACTTCAAGGTCTAATGAAATGAGTTAAATATGGAAAGAAAAGCTAGTCTGAATCTCATGGCTTTTAGAGTTTTAAATGAAAACTTGTTGCACATTTTAACAAGGATCTTTCCATAATTTTTAATTTTGACAGAAAAAAAAAGCCAAAACCAAAACCAAAACAACAACAACAAAAAAAACCCCAAACCTATAGGAGAATAAGGAAAATCTCGCACTAAAAGACCTGGTCTAATTACAGTGACAATTATTATCCTTTTCATCTATGGTGATCATAGGAGACCCTTTAGAGCTATTATGATTTTTGTTGAAATACATGGGACACTGCTACTTAATTTTCATGAGAACTTAATGTAAATGTTATGGTTCCTTCATCAAAAGCATAATCATACATTCTACAGTTGTCATGGTGTATTGTGCCAATAAATACTACTAAGGAAATTCTTCATGCACAGCTCATTGACATAACAGACTATAATGTTTTTTCTAGTGCTGCTATGGTCTACTGTAACAATGCTACTGAGGGAGACTTTAAAGCACTCATCCAAGCACATAGGGTAACTATACATTATAAAAATCTTTATGAAGTTTTTGGAAATAAGCAATTATTCTGCACTGCACTGTTCATTATATTTATAAGTGCCAAAATTCATTAGCATACACAAGCGACACATGTGGTATTCAAATTTTCCCTTAAAGATTGAACTCATTTCACTTTCACAGACTTCAAGAACCTTCAAGAAAGTATCTTTTTTATGATGCCTTTCATTTTTCCTAAAGTCAAAGTGCAAAACCTCAAAGTAAAAAACCTAACTCTCTTTCACTTAATGCTTCTTTTTTGTTTTGTAAGAGAAGTTTATAGTTGCCTCATCTTCCTGTCTAAATGCTATGCCTCTAATATGAAACTCTTGTTTAAACTTTCTCTCTGTTTAATGGACAGAGAGAAGTACCTCCAGACAGTAATTGGGAGGAACATTCATGAACTTCATACCTAAAATGAGTGGGATGGATCACTTGCTGAAGAATTTAGCTTAGCTTCCTAGCAAATGCATGCCGCAGGAAATATGTCTCAGTCCTTACATAGAAAATACAGTCACTTTTTTCCGGAATTTCAACTAATCTAGATGAAAGCGATTATCAGTAAGGAACTTTCATACTAAATACGATGCACTGCTGAATAACTATCCCTTTCTGACATGAATACCAAGAGTCTGAACAGGGAGTTCAAGTCACCATGCAGCTGTCACTGATATATTAACTTTGCTAGAGGACTGTGAGGAAACTTTAACCACTCCCTAAGGGATGTGCTAGAGTATGCTCTAGATGATTAGAAAACTCTTTTTTCTTCTTTTTTATAGAATATTGTGGAGAGGTGACCTTGACTGGTCACTAGGTGCCCACTAAATCACTCTATCCCTCACCCTCATCAATAGGACAGGGGAAGAAAACATGATGAACAGCTCGTGTTGAGACAAGGACAGGCAGATCACTCAACATTCACTGTCATGGACAAAACAGACTCAATCTGGAGAAATTAATTTATTGACAGTTAAACAGAGTAGGTTAATAAGAAATAAGAACAAATCTAAACCTACCTTCCCCCCTCCATCTTTCCCTCTTTTCCCAGGCTCAACTTTACTCCTGACTACTACCTCCTCCCTTCAGCAGCACAGGCAGATGGGGAATGGTCAGTCCATAATGCTTTGCCCCTGCTGCTTCTTCCTTCTCATGTTCTTAGCCTACGCTGGCTTGGGGTCCCTCCCAGAGGAGAGACTTCCTCTCCTTCACGAACAACAACTTCTTTTCCTTCTATGATAAGGTCACCTCCATAGTGAATGAAGGGAAGATGGTTCATGTAGTTTTTCTGGATTCTAGTAAGGTTTTTGATGCTGTCCCTCACAGCATCCTTCTGGATAAGTTGTCCAGCTATAGGATGAGCAAATTCACAGTGCTCTGGGTGAAGAGCTGACTGAAGGGCAGAACTCAAAGTGTTTGTGCTGGTTTTAGTTCTGGTTTATGCTGGGATCAAATCATGACAGAGGTGTAGTGAATGGTGCTACATCTGACTGGCAACCAGTCATCAGTGGTGTTCTTCAGGGTTCAGTTCTAGGGTCAGTTCTGTTTAATATCTGAGCTTCATGTTTATGCCAACCTTAAGAATGGACTGTTACCTGTACTCAGGTTCTCTCATCACTCCTAAATAGTTTGAAGGATTTGCTGGATTCAGCCAGGAAAGG
>NW_010234883.1:0-3527 GCF_000690775.1 Eurypyga helias
GGCTTCCACTAGCGCGTGGAATGACAGGAACACGGAAAGTGGAGCTCTCCTTTATTGGGCTGAAACTACAAAGAGATTCATTTTGACTTCTGGCTCTGTGCTTGCGCCTTGAGGACTTTCACGACGATCTTCTGCTCCTCAATCAGAAAAGCTCGTTTGATTCTGGAAAGGAAAACCAACAGCTTTAGGATGTGTATCCACTAGAGCGAAACTACGAACATAAGACAAGGTGACACTCAGTTCTGCTGTCTCCAGCATTCACTGCAGGTGGGATGTCAGATCCACATTTACGTAAAAGGAGAGACCTTTGATATCAGCATCACAAGACAGGGACCGTGGCACTGGAACATAGAGGTCTGAGGACAAAGGCCTCACGTGCCCACAAATTTAGGGCAAGTGGCTCGCAGGCAAGGTCGTTCCCAATGGCTGAACACGGGAAAAGTTACTGTCTGCACCAACCTCAAAGGCAAAACTCACTGGCCAACTGAAGTCAGAATTACTGGGGCCAGAAAGTTCTCTTTCTTAGACAAAACTTCAGGCGAGTCCAGTTATCAACACAAGAAAACCCTCTCTCAGGATTAAAGCTTCTTTGCACAGGAAGAGAAAGCCCTGGCAGGTCAAGTCACACCTGAAGCGAAGTTCTGGAAAACAAGCAGGGCCGCCATGCCGCTGGACCTACGGGACAGTACTCCCATCACCTGTTTGATGATTTCAACTTTAAAAAGGTTTAAAATGCCATTCCATATGCATGGCATGTATGGCTACTGTCACAGTACACCTAAACACATGCAGGAGAACACCTGCCAGCTACATGGCAGGAGGCGACTGTGGGTTTTGGTTTAGGCAGAGTAAGGCATATTCGTGTATTAACAACCACCTACCAAGCTCGCAAAGCGCTTGAGAAAACACTCGGGGGGAAAAATAAAGTTAAAAAATAAGGCTTTTACCACAGAAAAGCGATGCTATGGATCTGCAGCTGTAACCACCTGTCCCCAGTGGCACCTGATGTGATTTAACTTACAACTCACACAACCGGGGAAAAAAAAACCAACCACGCTGGCAAGATCTGCACTACAGATGAAAAAACTGGCATCAGATTGCTACCTGGAGATCTGCTTTGACGACCTTTCAGAGATGACATATTCTTCGTAACACCTTTTTTTTCCCTCAAACTTGCCAAGGAAGGATAGGATGTACAGCTGTTACCCAGTAAAACTGAATCCAGCCAGGCCCAAAGGCCATCTTAAAGCTGAACCACAATAAAGATGCTTAATATGCAACAATCCAGAATATTTTAATCCCAAAACACCACAGAGAAGCCAAAAAGCTCAACTGATCTTACACTACTATCTCTGCATCAGACAAAAGGACAACAGGAGAGAAACCTCCCTAGTGCTGGGGGGCAATACAACAAAATCCAGAATGAGCGCTGTTTAGCACCACAGCTACAGCACAGCAAGAACATCGCGAAGAACAAACCCTCTACAAGAGCTCCACGTGCAGCAACCAGCTCAAATCCAAGGGACAAAACCCATCGCTGCGGCTGTGCCCCACGCCAAATCCCTTCGTTTTACTACAGTAACACCAGAGGAGAGTCTCCGCGCTTTTGGTCCACGTTACGAACACGCAGCGAGACGTACAGGTCTCGCACGAAGCGAGCCCGAGGATGGAGCTCGCTGCGTGGAAGCTCACCTGTCCCGGACACACTTCGCGCACATGGAACCACCGTAGGCTCTGCTGACATGCTTCTTCGTTTTTGACAGCCTCATAAGAACTTTAGGACGCACAGCGCGAACCTACAGAAAACAAACACGGGAAGTCTGTCACAAGGCAGTAGTTTCGGGCAACAGCCCTACCAAGAAAGTTCACTTTGCTCATTTAAAAAGAGCAGCAACACTTGGAGTTGATTGATCAAGATGCACAAAAGGACTGAATTTGCGGCCTGTTGTATGTGCAGTCTTCAGCATTCCTCAGCTGATCTTTTCATTCGACCACAGGGGTTCACAAACACAAAACTCATTAAAAAACGGCTTATAAAAGAAGATTGAGCAGTTCCTGGGGAAAACAAGAATTGACAATACTCACGAATTCCCATCCCTGTACAGAGCAGTGGTGTTACACCAAGAAAGCATTTTGCAGAAAAACATGCTAAAAACATTAATTCCTTTTATCTAAAATTGAAAGTCAAACAGCTTACAGCTTTTGGTTTGCCTTTTTTATTTTTTAAAGCCTTCCTAATATATCCAAATTAGACTTTCAAACCTGCTAAAGAACCACCTCGTTCTAGCTCTAAAACTTTCATCAGGTTTATAGATTTTATAAAACAGGAGGGTTCAGATACAAAAGTGAGAACCACAAGCATTAAAAAAAGCACGTACTCTTTCCACTTTCAAAGCTTATTTTGCAGTTAAACTTTACAACATTCAGGTAAGAGAATCTTAAAAGGAAAAAGTTGCTCCAACAAGAATTCATCAGTAAACAGACATATTACCTGAAAAAGCTACTTGTACTGAAGAAGAGATTACTGTAAGAAAAAAACCTTAGACTAGTAAGGCCAATACTTACACCACGAAGTCTTCCTGGGCATATACCACATGCTGATTTTGGTGCCTTCCCCACTTTCTTGGTGTAAAGGTAAACAATCCTGTTCCCGGGTGTTCGGGACCTAAATACAGCAGAAAAACACTCAGTTAATGTAGCAATCAACCAGCTCAGCTTTCTTAAAAACCTAAATTTTCTTAGAGATTATATCTTACTTACAGTCTGGTCTTGTTGGAAGCTGTGTTGTAGGACAACCTACGGCGGTAGGTCAGGCGCTGAACCATCTTTTACACCTAAATTAGTCAAAAACAAAGCAGCACTAGTTTTAAGGGCTCAATGTCCACAGAGAAGTTCACATATGACAGCATCACCTGCACTGAATCATGGAACGGTTTGGGTGGGAAGGGCCCTTAAACCCCACCCAGTCCCACCCCCTGCCATGGGCAGGGACACCTTGCATAGCCCAGGTTGCTCCAAGCCTCATCCAGCCTGGCCTTGGACACTCCCAGGGATGGGGCATCTAGGTCTGGGCAACCGGTTCCAGTGCTTCACCACACCCTCAGTGAAGAAAAGTGAAGCACCAGGCAAGATCTGAATCAGCACCTGCCGATCCTGAATTAACAAAGTTAAAGCACTAAAAAATGCAAAGTTAAAGCACTAAATCATTAAAGGCTACATTTAAAAACCCAGCAGAACTCATGACAGCGGGTAGGATGTAGTTTGCAATGAAGATTCATCCCAACTAACTGAACGCAGTTCAGCATCCTGGCCTTGCGTGTATCGCGTCACGCTCGCCTAGAAAGAGCTTTGGCAGCTGGGTATTTCCAATCAACACAAGCTTCGCTGGCAAGGCTAAACGCCGAGCCGAAGCAAACGCTACTTTTCTCTCTCTCATCCGACAGCAAACTCTTGTTAGTCACGCTCTAGGCCCGGAGCGGAGCCTTCTCCAGGCCCAGCACAACGCGACGAGGGCAGCCAAACCCGCA
>NW_010234884.1:0-313 GCF_000690775.1 Eurypyga helias
GCGCGGCTGCGCGGGACGAGGCGGCGAGCACGCAGCACAGCGTGCCTTCGCCCTCCCACTGCAAGGCTGCGGAAGGACGGCAGTTTGGGGGGAGAAAGGCGATTTTCCATTTTGGCCTAATGCCCATTTAGCTGAAGGGCTTTAGCGCTGTGTTTGAGGGGCTGAGAGTTGTGTTTGCTGTCACCTGGCAGCGGAAACGCTGGCGTTCGGAGGGAACAAAGGCCTTGGGTGGGAAAGTTGCCCGTCCGAGGGACGAGTGAGAGCGTCGCGTAGCGCAGCCTGGCGTGGCCGTGCCAGCGCGGCGGGGTGGCTG
>NW_010234884.1:350-2152 GCF_000690775.1 Eurypyga helias
GCGAGCGCAGGGCTCTGTGCAGCGTGTCTCAGCCCATCCCGACTTCCCGACAAACTGAAATCCAAACTTCGCAGGATTTGACTGCTTTGCATTTTGAGGTTAAACAGCACGCTTCTGGGCTGCTTCCCAGGCCCAGTTTGGCTGGGTTTTGTCGCCCCAGTGAGGAGGAGGAGTTCCACGAGTGCAGTTCTAAACTCAGGGTGTGGGGGAAAGTGAAAGTCCAGGGCAGCATGCAGTTCTCCTCCAAATTATCCCGGACACGGTTGGACCTCTTGAAGCTCTCCGTTGTAGAGTTCCTTACACCTGCTACTTATAACTCAAAGCCAAGGGACGGATGAGGGCAAGCTTGGCCCGAGCGATGTCACCGTGGATGTGGCACTCGGGGACATGGGTTAGTGGTGGACTTGGCAGTGTCGGGTTAATGGTGGGACTTGCTCTTAACGATCTTTTCCAACCTAAATGGTTCCATGACCCTGTCTGTTCAGGTGATCTGCTCTCGGCAGGGAACCTTCTGGCACCCACTGCCCTTGTCAGTAACTGTGGGCACAGGCCGTCCGTCCCCAGTGACCCTGCAGCCTGGATTTACCCGTGCTGTCCCTCCCGTTGCTGCCCAGGCCAGTTAACGCTGCCGTGCTGACGGGCACTCGCAGGAGCCGCTTCGCAAGGCAAATTACGACTTGTCATTCTTCTGCCCTTTTCCCTTTCTCTGGCCCATAGGAAGATCCCTGGACACTCTGAGTGTCTGCCTAATTTCCTGGTTCTCCAGCAAGGAGCGTTTTGTGGGATCCCTTGCATGGACAAGCGCAGGAGTGGGGTGCAGTAGGTGTTCTGAGGGGCCGGCGGGCTCCCAGCTCTGTGCTGCCGCGTGCCTGAGCGTTCGGTTTACCTGAGACACAGTTTGCCGTGGCAGGTCGCGGGGTCAGCTGACAAAGGTGTGTAACGTGGAGGGTGTGTTGGAAGCGCTGGAAGCGCAGTGAACGGGCTGATTACATTAATGGACGCAGTTCCTCGTCCTGTCCCCGTGGCTTCAGATGAACTGACCCCCCCGGATTACGGCAGGCAGAAATGCCGTTTCTAAATGATCACTGAGATCCCTGTAAGACCTCTGAAGTGATGGATGGAATCACTTTCACTCTGATGCTTTAATGCAGGGCGCTGAGTGGAGGCTGGTCAGATGTGCTGGGGGTTGAATACCTGATGTGTAACAGGAATGGCAAACCCCGTGTTTTCGTCTTCCAGACTGACATTTTGACAGTAACCTGGACTTTGAGCCCACAGCCTCAAGCTGGGAGACCACTGGGAATGAGAACAGAGGGAGACCTCAGCAGAGAATGCAGAGGAGCATGGGAAGAGGAACGTCCCTGCTGTGAGGGCCGAGCACCCAGGTGTGGCTGGGAAAGGGTCTGACCCAGGCTCTCACCCACATTTCACCGCTCTGCTTTGGGGAACGTGCCTGAGCCTCGCTGGGTGTGGAGGGCAGTTCGTGGGAAGGGATGCAGCATCCTTTGCCACAGCGCTTGTAAAATTTCCAGGGTGGTGTGTTGTGGCTAAACTGGGACATGCTGGGGTACACTTGAAAGCTGAAAGTGCCACAGGCACTTCACTGTGCGAGTGGTGAGTGAGCGGCCTTAGACTGGGACATCCATTCTGAGGAGGAGTCCAGTCCTTCGTACGGAAAGCTGGCACGTCTGGGAGCAGCTTACGGAAGGCACAAACGTCTCTAGCACTGTTAATGTCTCCTGCAGCAGGGTCAGAGGGCACCGGCCGGCCCCCCGTCACCCCCTAGTTGACACAGTCTCACG
>NW_010234884.1:2272-6492 GCF_000690775.1 Eurypyga helias
ATGTCTCCGGCAGCAGGGTCAGAGGGCACCGGCTGTCCCCCCGTCACCCCATCGTTGTTAATGTCTCCTGCAGCAGGGTCAGAGGGCACCGGCTGTCCCCCTGTCAGCGCAGAATTAAAAAAGCCTCAAGCCATATTCCAGGAGACAGGTCCTGCCCCAGATCATTTTCTTACTACAACATCTTCTTGGGAGCAAACCAACATTTTCCATGTCCTATCCCAATGTCTACTCAAGTAGTTTTACCTTGGCACTACTGTTCCCTCCTAAAACTGGCCCTGCCGCAATATTAGCCATATCTTCTATTTTCTCAGGCCAAATAAATGTCTTAAAAGAATTGATTTCTACCCTGTGAGGGTTCTAGACGGTTTGGAAACTGGACCATTTTTCACAGCCCACTGAGAGCCGTGATGTCACTGACCACAGTGGATGGGCCAGCTGTGGCCCACGCGCTGCCGGCCGGTTGGGAATTGCTGCCTTAGGTTCTCCTCTTGGATGTCGGATCTGCTGCTTCGCTGACTCTCAGGACCGCTTTGAGTCATTCCTTGACCAGGGTTGGACGGTCCTTCAGGTGTTCCTGGCGCAGAGTTTTGTGGCTCTGGGTCCGGCAGGCTGAATCCTGCTGTCCGTGTTGCCTTTCCTGCGTGCTGCTGGCCAGGGCAGCGACACACACGGTGTTTGAGCCCAGCAGGTTGTGCCTGTCTGTGCATGGAAGGATGGGGGCTTGGCAGAGGTCAGCCCTTTCCAGCCAGAGGGAGGGAGCCCTGCTGCTCCCCGGCAGCTCCCCGGCGGGTGCCGACAGAGCGACGGAGGCCTCTGCTTTTGGGAGTGTCCTGAAGCAGAGGAGCAGGTCCAGCCGGGGCAGTGTCTGAGGGAGGCCGGCTGGGAACTTGCTGTGCAGGCAGAACACGTAGCAACAAGCACTGGAGTCAGCACAGGGAGGAAGATAGAGCCAGCCGGAGGTGCTGAGGCATCAGCTGGGGCTGACATCAGGCAGCATCACGAGAGCGACGGAACCAGCCAGCCTTTTGCTTAGTCTGGGTAAATGCGGTGCGTCGCTCTCGATTCACACCCGGCACCAAGAGCCGAGAAAAAGGCAGGTCCTTTTCTTTAATTTGCAAGACTTTGTGTCAGCTCCACACAGCTGCGAGCAGAATTCCATGCTGCTGGTCGACATGGAGCGTAACATGGACAGGCAGCAAATGCTGCGCAACGCAGCAGGTCTGCACTCCTCCCAGTTTCTGCTCCTGGTATTCACCCAGTGGGAAGGCAGAGTCCGAACACCCAGCTTCAGCGCGCCGCTGCTTCCCCTGCTCTGCCTGCGCGAAACATCTCCTCGCGGTCACCCGTTTTCGGTGCAGACAGTTGGAAACTGTGATCCCACCTCTGCCTACTCTCTGCAGTCCCGAGGGTCTGACGGCTCGTGCGGATCATAGAATCATAGAATCATAGAATGGTTTGGGTGGGAAGGGACCTCAAAGATCATCTAGTTCCCCCCCCCCTGCCATGGGCAGGGACACCTTCCACTAGACCAGGTTGCTCCAAGCCTCATCCAGCCTGGCCTTGGACACTTCCAGGGATGGGGCATCCACAACATCTCTGGGCAACCTGTTCCAGTGCCTCCCCACCCTCTCTGGGAAGAATTTCTTCCTGACATCTAATCTAAAGCTCCCTGATTTCAATTTATACCCATTACCCCTTGTCCTGTCACTACAGGCCCTTGTAAAAAGTCCCCTCCCAGCACCCTTGTAGCCCCTTCAGATACTGGAAAGCTGCAATGAGGTCTCCTCGGAGCCTCCTCTTCTCCAGGCTGAACAAGCCCAGTTCTCGCAGCCTTTCGTCATAGGAGAGGTGCTCCAGCCCTCTGAGCATCTCCGTGTCCTCCTGAGGGCTCCACAGCTGGACGCAGCACTCCAGGTGGGGTCTCACCAGAGCAGAGTACAGGGGCAGAATCCCCTCCCTCGACCTGCTGCCCACACTTCCCTGGATACAGCACAGAGCGAGTGCTGCGATAAGTATCAGCGCTTGCGGTGTCGCTCCCAGTTACGCCGGTGTGAACAGAAGCAGGCCTCGGGCCAAGCCGGCGGGAAGTTTCCACTGGAGACTCCCTCAAAAAGCGCTCGGGGTAATTGTGCGCTGACAGCTCCTTTCTCTCCTGTGCCTGCCCAGCTCAGGTTTTCTTGGCTGGGGAGGGGAGCGATGGCATTAGTGTGCCCTGCGCAGTGTGCGCTGGCACAGCAGCAACCCACCCATGTCTTTGGGAAGGCCCAAGCAGCCGGGCGGAGGAGCCCTTTGCTGCTGAGGGGTTGAATCCTGCCTCTCCTCAGCACATTCTATCAGCCTTCATCTCCCACTCGTCGCGTTTTCAACAAGCTCCTTCCTGCTCTCCTTTATCCGCTGCCCTGGAGCATGGGAGGAGTTGCTCATAAACACCTACAAAGCTTTCTTCTTCTCCAGCTTCCTCTGGAAAAACCCAGCCATCCCATAGGAAGGTGCTAACAGTGAGTTCCAAAGGGCTGGCTGACTGGGTACGCGGTTCTGTACCCTCTCTGCACCGTCTGCCCGTCACCGCCGTCGGCTCCACTCTCGGGCAGCTGTGGTTCACCGTCGGACGTGGGAAGGTTCTCCTCAGGACGGGTCTTGGGAGTGTGTGAACATGGCTTCGTGGAAGGACTGCTGAGGCGAGCCGAGAACTGCAGGGGATGGCTGGTCACGACAGCGGCCTTGGGAACGCGCGGAGAGATGACCCTGGGGTCGATGGGCTTTTCCTGACCCCATGAGATAGCAGGTCGAGTGACTGCAGCCCGAGAACAGGAAATGCGGATCCCTGTGGGGCTGGTGGGGGGCTACGGGAGCAGCCTGGCACCTTGTTAGATTGTGAAGGAAGGCTGGTCCAGAATCCCCCTAAAATCCATTCACAGATGCTTCCTCTGGGTCCGTGTGCTCGCCGGAGTGGAGCACATGGCCCAGGCATGCGGTTCGTTAACGGACTTTGTCTCTGTCTGACCTTCAGGCCCTGGCATGGCTCTCCCAGGCGTCTCCTTAGGGTAAGGAACCCGGGCAGAAAGCTGGTTTCCAGCTGTCCCTGGAGACGCTCCCTGAGCGCAGGGCCTACACGCCAGCCGTTCCGCAGCGGGTCGGACGCACAGCGCTGAAGTGGCCGTCTCCCAGCTGATCACTTGTCCCTCTCGGCTCATTTTTCTCTTTCATCGGTTTATCACGTCTCACGGGGCCTGGATTACGAGGGTGTCTTACGCAAGAACCAGCACAGTATTGGCTGGTGCTTCACCTCGTGCAGTGGGATGGTGCCTCTTCGCCCGGGGATCAGCGAGTTCGGCCGAGGCAGCAAGGCTCTTCGCCGGCAGCCGCCCGGGACGGGGAAGTCGGTTGGTTGTCACTGGGGCAGTTCAGCAGCAGCAGGACGATGAGCAGAACCCACAGCCCTGTAAAGCGCAGATGCTCGTTGGGCCTTAGTGGGCAGAAGGCACGAGGGGCAGAATGTCAGTGCGGTGCATAAAGCCGTGTTTCACTTCATCTTGGGGCTCCTGTCCCAGCATCTCCAAAAAGAATGGAGTGACAGAGTCAGGGCAGAGACTAGACTAGGGGCATGAACGCTTCCAGGTAAGAAACAGTTGGGGTTCCCCACCTAGGAAGGTGCTGAGTGACAGGGGGGTTGACAGAGGTGTGAGATGGGAGCGGCACAAGGGTCAGCAGATTCCTGGCCAGAGCAAACACCGGAGTACAAGCGTCCAGGAGGAGCCTGGTGCTGTGTTCTGAGCTGTAGAACTCCTTGCCTCTGGCTGCTGGAGGAGCTGCAATTTTATATGGATTCAGGGAAACTGTGGGTTTACGGCGGTGAAATCCTTCGACGCTGTCTACAGTCGCTAACGCGCATCTGGGTGAGGAGGTTCTGCAGCCTCACGAGGCTGAAATCGGCTCACGGCAGCTGGGGAAGCGTCACAAACCCTTGGCCTGTCCCTGATTCCACATCAGCTGCTCTTGGGCCCTGTTGGGGATGGGTTTCTAGGCCTGATGATCTTTGACCTCATCCAGTGCAGCTGCTCATGTGGTCTGTCCTCTGGGAACGTACGGCGAAGGGAGGGTTGAGCCTGGAGAGACGGAATTTGTGTGCTCCTTGTCTAGAGAAACCAGAAGGAAAATACAGGAATGTGCATGAGCAAATGGCAGGTGAAACGCAGAGGTCATAGAATCATGGAATGGTT
>NW_010234885.1:0-368 GCF_000690775.1 Eurypyga helias
TGATTCTGTGATTCTATATATATATAAAAGATAAAAGAAATAAAGTAAGCAAGAATTACTTCAATCCGTAATCCCTGAGGAGGAATGAAGTAAATGTTTAAGAGCATGCAAGATTGGTGCAGATAGGGTAAGAAGAGGAACACAGAGCTGAAGCAATGTAAGAGGATGTGGCAGTATTAGTAATACTGATATATCAATAATAGTTCAAAAATGCAAATTAGTGACCTTTGTAGGGAGAAGAAATATCTCTTAAATTTTTCTAAATACTGGGTAGAAAATAACACTTTTTAGGTGTTAGAAACTTTTTTTTTTTTTTTTTGGTGAAATTTGGCATAGAAATGGCACTTTGAAATCTAAATAAAATTTCA
>NW_010234885.1:386-1473 GCF_000690775.1 Eurypyga helias
AAAAAAAAAAAAAAAAAAAAAGAGATTATATTAATCGAACTACAGGCTAGCCAGGGACAGCCACAGTGGTTTTCCTGCTCTGAAAAATTTATGGACCATTTCTTTAAAACTACCAGTGGAGAAGAACTCTCTGAGTCATAGACTAGCAAATAGCTCCACTGAAAATAAGCTTACTGCGAGACACTGGGTCTACACAGAGTGTGCAGAAGTTCAGTTTTGAGGTAGGAGTTACATGAGTGTCACTGCTTGATATTTGCTCTGGAGTCACAATAGAAGGTAACATGCTTGTGTAATTGCTAAAAATGATACGTAGAATATACAGCTGAAGAATGATGCTATAATGTCTGTTTTCTCACATAAAGCTCAATGTTTTATCCCATAAAAAGGCTTTATACTGAGATGTTCTTGACACCAAGCAACAAAATTTAATCTGATGATACTAGGAAGGCAGAGATAGATTATTGGCCCTATGGCTTGTTATATTGATGAATTTGCATATATATTTAACAGGAAATTAAAACTTGCTGGATAGATCAGTGGAAGTCTTCACTGATTTTTTCACACATGGAACTAAATCTGATTTTGTTTAAAGGGGAAAATTTGGTATCAATCCTCACTTCAGTTTTTAAGAAAAGTAGGATTTGTTCTTCACTGTACTTTGAGTTGAACAGAGCAACTCTAAAGTTTAGACTCAGAATGCAAAAATTCCAAGAAAGGTATAGTGATGCACAAATGCAGGACTTTTTACCACCACAAATAGGTTTCAGCTGATCATATTCCATATGATCACCTTGAAAGCAACCTCTAATACTAGTGTAGCTGGAAGTAAAATAAGAAAAACATAGATGCTTGATATTAATAATAGAACTGAAATAGCTAATATAGATTAAAACTAAAAAATAGCCTGAATGTTTATGCAGTATAGTTGGGTATACTTTTCAGTCCCTTTTCAAAATCTTAGGTTCCTTCATTTGTTGTAAAATACCACTATTTTTGGGTCAAATATGCTTCCATTCTGTTAGTTTGCAAACACCTAGTGGATTTACCTATAGGTAAAAATAAGAAGTTGTTGTGGTTTAACTCCAGC
>NW_010234886.1:0-317 GCF_000690775.1 Eurypyga helias
CCAGTGGTGGTCCCAGCTCTTCAGTGGCAGAAAGGGGTGACCTTGGGCAAAGCCCCCCATGCCTGCCCCTTCCTTGGGTCGGGTGTTACTAAAGCATCCCACATGGGATCAAGGAAAACCCGTCAGCTGGGTGAGGCTGGCAAACGCGTTGAGACCTTTCTGGAATTGGCACTGCAGGAGCGCCAGCCTTGCGGGAACGGGACTGGAAGCGCTCGCCAGGTCAGTGCTCGGCGGGAGGAGAGGCGCGAGGGTCTGTGCAGGGGGGGGGTGGGTTTGCTCCCCCCCCCGTGAGAACAGGGAGCTACCTAGTGGCAGGA
>NW_010234886.1:356-7726 GCF_000690775.1 Eurypyga helias
TTCCAAATGACTGGAGGGGAGGCTGCAGCCTCGGCGTGTAGTGAGAGAGAAAGAAGCCAAAAAAAAACACCACTCAAAAACTTTCCAGGGAGATTAAATATTCAAATCACAAATAATTAGACATTAATCCCTGGTAAACAGGGCATTAACAACAATTAAAAGATGCTTTGATATTCTTAAACCCGAGATGATGAGTTAACTGCTACTTTCAGGGGGATTATTGTGTATTCTAAAATGCAGTCAGAGTAGGGAATTCACTTTTCTACATTCATGTATTTAAATGACTTGCTCTTAATTATGGTTAATGAGCTATCATCTGCAAAGTAGCTGCATTTAGATGCTCACCATATTAGTTTCAAATTACCTCGCTCCAAAGAATAAGCCACTTCTGATTTTACTGGCCAATGTGACATTTTATTGGCAGTTTGGTAACTACAGGTCATGCCAGGGTGTGCGTAGGATGAATGCATTTGTAGGAATTAAATGAAGTTTCCTTTTATTAAGTGGGCAAGCAGACATCTCGCACCACTGGTACCATACGCTCGGGAATACATCTTGCATGCACAGGAAGGCTCCTCGTTATACAAATGCAGATGTAATGCAGTACTGCTGTATATAGGTACCACGACAACACGTTTAACTCGATGAAGGCTGCTTTCTGGATTTAAAATGCTTCTGCTTCTGAGAATAGTAATAGAGAAAACGTGCAATACAGTGGATAAGGTTTTTTGTCTGTCTTCCTACTGTGAATTCCTGTCTGCAGACAGCTATAAATGCTTCTGTCCAGGAGAGTTTTAAATATGGGGTTATTAAGATTGCAGAGTACATACTGGGACTTCCAAATTTTGTCATATGCACTTTCAAGACTTGACTTTTTACAGGTTATTGTTTGTACAGTGGCCTTTGGAAAAAAATGGAAAATAATTGCAGAGGTTTAAACAGGAGGGAGATACTTTGTGTGTTCAGTGACTTCGCTGTGACAAATGTGAAGGAATAGTCTATGTGTCAGTCTGCGTGTCTGCTCATGTCTGAATACACATCCTCTGGCTATCAAATCGAATGTTTCTGACTACTCTTTCTCTAGTAAAAGTTGGAAACTGAGCAACAAGAGCACAGCACAATGCTCCTCTTCGCATGTAAATGTCTGTGACCCTGAGGATTCAGGTGGAGCTGGTCCAACTTGCAGCACCTAGGAACCAAAAGATTTTGTGCTTTGAATTTGGTGTCATAATACCTGAAGAGTGACAAACTCTGGTTATTTTCATTGCACCAGCAAAGCCTGTGTTTTAAAGTAGTGGTGTGGTACTCCTACTGTGAGAGGTGTGAGTCCATGCCTGCCTTTAGCACTCCCAGTTTTATACATGGCAATCTGTGTGTATGTGCCTGTATAAAACCTGAATGTGTAATGTCCCCTCCATAACCATCCATCCCAATCTCTGCTGTTAAGTACTGCTGCCCTTAAGCTCTGAGACTTTAGTTCACTGAGGCACAAGAAGAATGAACTGACTGTTCACATCAAGTTGTCGTAATTCAGGTAGAGGTTTAGTGGGGTTTGTGTGCTTTCATTGAGTGCACAGGCCCCTTAAAAATCCCAAGGGAGACCAAAAATCCCTGAAATGGTGCTTGCAAATGGGTAATTTACTCGGCAGACAATCATAGCATAATCAAAGTGTTCACCTCCTTGAGGGGGTACCTGCCCACCCTAGGTCCCACAAGACCTGGTGTCAGGTCCTGCAGGACAGCTGTGCTCAGTGTGCTTCTTCAGGACATCTCTCCCAGCAGCTGCCTGCTACATGCAGTGGCTCATCCAGCCCCCTCCCAGTGCGTGGTGCCCCCACGCTACCCACCCACCTTCCAGCTCCCATTCTTGTGCTCTCCGCAACAAAGCGACCTCCTTTCTCCCCACTGCATGCGGCTTGCAAGACCACAAAGGTGATGCTGAGCTGATACATGGCCAGCCAAACGCCCGTGCCTCTCATGTAGAAGTCTCCTAGGTCCTCTTCTCCCAGGGGGAAGAGGTTATAGGATTTTTCTTCAGGCTCTGGCAATGCCCTGAGTGTAATGGGCCCCATTACTCATTTCAACTCTGATTTCTGCAGGGAGGGATGAGTATGGGGTTAGGAAAGGTCTGTAAAGGGCAATCTACGCCCACTGATGCTGCTTTTCCGTGTTTCCCTGCCTGTCCTATCCGCCTCCAGCTACCAGTCTCACTGTGTCTAAATCACTTATTCTGTAAAGCTTTTGTCCCACAGTGCATTCCTGGCTCTGCAATTCTTCTGGAGCCTGATGAAGCAAGGCTGATTTTATTGCCCCAGCAGTGGCAGCTTAATCTAATCATCCTCGCCCTGATGAACTGGCACTAGCGATTTTACAGTACCGGTTTTCTAGCAAAGTGACTTCCAACCCTGGGGTGCTTCGCTTGGGGCAGAAGGTACAGAAACCTTCATTTTGCACCAAGTCTGCACCACCAGGCTGTTTCCCTGTTCTGTCCTCTCTTCATTTATTATTCCTGCCTTAGGAATAGCTCAGATCCCAGCCTAGAGCATAGCGCTGGTGTGTTACATGCAGAACAAGTGGGAGGCAGGTGTCTGGTCCTACTTTGCTTCCTGCATGTAACGTGGAAACACAGGTGGAGCCAGTTGAGCAGTGTTTATGGGAGAACTGGGCTGTATGGGGGCTTGGCTGCCCATCGGGAATGAGACTTGGGGGAGATAGTAGGGTCAATCCTGGAGCCACATCTGGGTGTTTCTGTCTGTGGGCCAGGCTGGTTGCAAACACAGTTAATCAGAGATTTTAGTCAAAGGGAGGCACTGGAGTCAAGCCTGCAGACAGACTGAGAGGGCCAGGTGATGCTGTGATGTTGATATTCCCAGGTGAGCCTCTCAGAGTTCATTTAGATGCTCTCTTGTGTGTGGCAACGACTTTTCCTCGCTGCAGTTTTCTACAGGGCAGAGCATCAGGTAACTTATTCTAAGCTGGAGAATTTTAATTCTGTTGCAACACAAGGCATCACTAAGATTAGGCAGAGGGTTTTGGTGGTGACTTAGTCCTTCCTAGACCTCTAAATCTAGATTGGCTCTCAGAAACTATCCAGACTCTGTGGCATAGGGACCAAGAAGGCTGAAGCGTTGCATTTTTCCACCTGAGAATGCTGCTTGTCTACCAAGTTAACAGGCAGCGAAGCAAGCAGTTCAGATGTGCGTAAGTGTTCACTCTGCAAAACATGGGCCATGGTTAAATCCACAAGAGTAATAGTTCTGGCCCCAAAATTGGCATGGTAAGTGTGGGTCTGAGTCAAGTTTTCCCCAGAAGCTGGAGCAGCTCTTGGGCAGAGGCTAGGAGTGCTCTCCAATCCATGCAGGAGAGTCGTGGGACTCCCTTTGGAAGAAGCTTTTTCTCAGTGAGGTTACTCTGAATAATTAAGGATGCAATTATACACCCCAGAGAACAGTTGTATTCACTTGCTTCGTAAGTGAAAGGCAGCACAATTTTCTGCTCTTTGGGTTGGCAAACAGGTCCTTCAGCCTGACCACACTGCTGAAGGTAGTGACCTGAGCTATAGCATGATGAGTCTCTCTATTTATTATGTCGTGAAGGTTAGTTTTATTGTGCTGGACATAATCAGAAGGTTTTACAGAACAGCTTTTTGGGATGGGTGGAGGGAGAAGGAATGTCAGCTTGGCCTTCTGTTGGGAGAAGTGCATCTTTTAAAGCAAGAATTCCTCCTACTGGCTCAATCTCCCCAGCTTGAAAGTGGGGCTGGGGACTCAAAGGGGTGTGATGAGGCTGGACACATTTGGGATTGTCGAATGGTCCTGTTCTGCAGTATTGGAGACCCTCTGGAGAGCGGTGCTGCACAGGAGCTGGTGATACAAGCTGGTGCAAAGGCACCCTTTGCTGTGCATGGTGCTGGACAGCCTGTCTTGGCGTGGAGGGTACATATTCTCAGCCAGGAGAGAAGGAGAAGGCATGAGAGAAGCGTGTGTCGGGCATGTGCCCAAAAGGCTTTGCTCACGTGGAGATGCAGAGTTAGGGCTGGACCCAGCTGCTCGCACGGAGCTCACCAGCCAGTTGGTCAAGGCTGACGCATAGCATTCATGTGTCCAGATGCAGTTAGGTAGCTGATAATAGCTTTCCGACACCGAGTTTTCCCCATTTGTGGTGGTGAAATGGATTTCTCGCTTAAAAAGGCGCAGAGCCTGATTTTTGACGGCTTTCGCTTTGCAAAGTAATTGCTGTAAGTTGTGCAGATGGCAAGGTGTTTTTATACTGGTGCCTTCCACAGCAGGCAGGGTTATTTACATTACAGCCAGGTGCTGTTATTCAGGTCAGTTGTTTATTAGCTGGATGTTGCAGCTCTGTCATCAAATGAAAGAAGTTGTGAGTTTGGACTGAACTCATGAAGAGTTGAGGCTGTCAAAATTAGTCAGGAAGGAGGATTGCTAGGAAAGCCTGCATATACCATTTTTTTTATTGGTGGCAACGTGAGGCAAATTGAAATAAAAGCCTGCTCATTCATTTAAAAATAAATAAATGAAATGTTACACTTTCTTTAGGCTCAGGCTAGATGCTTCCATCTGCTCAAAAGGAAATATGTTTTAGGTCAACACAAGGTAATTCCTCCTTTCTCCCCCCATTCTTCGGTTAAGCTACTGAATCAAGCAATCAATTATTCAGACAGATCTAATATGCATATGGTAATTGTTTCCACATTTAAATATACCTCTGGACAGGCAATCAAGGACCTGGATTTTATTTTCAGCGCTGCTACTGTGTCTGACATGACCTTGGGCATTTCACTGTACCCGGACTTGCTCCTTTTCAGGGCAGGACAGGCCCATGTCTCACAGTGGATTTGCTGCTTATTGGTAATACTAAAATAGCATGGAGGTCTTTTTACTTCTACTTTTAGCAATTAAAGATTTAGCTATCACTAATGCATGCATTCCTAATTCTCCCGGTGTGAGTTAGTTGCATTGCCTTATGAAACTCCCTGTAGTTTACTTAATAGGTCAAAAGGAATTTCAGCTGCTGAAATAGCAGCTCTCCCTTAAAACAAAACCTATTTTAATGAGCCCAGCTATATCAAAGAAGAAAAATAAAAGTGGGAAAGGTTTTTTCCTTCCTTTCCTTAAATATTTCACTTTTTAATCAGCTCTCCAGATCCATACATCGCCTGTGATTTCTTTCAATCAAAAGGTCCGTATGTGTTGTTGCAATTTCTACGTTTGACATACTTTAGACCATACTGAAGCCTATTGCATTAAGCATTAAAAACTCCCCCATACCTAAAAGCTTGCACCAGGAAACCTGCAGCCTCCAAACCTCTCACGGCATGGTTTTTGTCAGGCTGCAGCTCTTGCCATTTGGGTTGCCTGCTCCTCAAGAAAGCTTTCTCCCCGCTTCTTTCTGTGTGCTGGCAGTGGGGGAACCAGCATCCCACCCAGCGGCACTTTGTTGAATCTGGTAGTTGAGAGGCTGCGTGAGTTTCTGCTGGTGGCGCAGCCCTGCCAGGGGAGGTTATTGCCCCTCCTTGCCATGCTGGCGTTAGGTTTGGAGTCACTGAGGGGATGGAAAGGGGGTGTGGGAGCAGCAAATGCCTTGTTGGGAGCATGGGAGACAGGTGGGAATCTGCTAGGAGCAGAGAGATTTGGATCATAGGGTAAGTCAAGTTGAAGGAACATCAGGAGGTCTGTAGTCCAATCTCGTGCTCAAATCTCAGGGTCAGCTGTGGGGTCATACCAAGATGCTCAGAGCTTTATCCAGTTGGGTCTTAAAACCTCCAAGGATAGAGACTGCACAACCTCCCTGGGCAACCTATTCCAATGCTTGTCTGTCTTCATGAGGAACAGGTTTCCCTTTATGCTTTGCAAGATCTGCAGGGAATGGCAGGGGGTACAGCTGTAAGCCTTGGTCGTGGATGGGGACTCAGCCTTCGTCCTCACCATGGCTTGCCATTGTCTCCAAGCTGTCCTGCCAATAAACCAGGCTGTTAGGCCTGTGGTGTCTGGCCCGGCCAGGTGAGACCTTGAGGTTGGGGTTCTGACTGGATGAATATCTTTCTGATCTGTCATGAGGAAAGGGCTGACACTTTTCAGCTGCATCCTGGTAGTTCAGAGGTAACTGAATTGCTTGTCCACACAGGACTTTCGGTACCTGGCAGGGGTCTCCCAAAGGCTGAAGCACCCTGAGGCTGAGCTAGAGCTGTGCCAGGGGTAGAACTGCAGGGAGGTGGGAGGACAACAGCATCCCACCGGGTTGTAGAAGAGCAAAGGAATTTCAGGATGGTGGGCAGTAGTAGCTGGCTTCTGCTCCTTGTCTTCCAGAGCCTGGGGCACAGCATTTAGCTGTTCACTCCTTGCCCTCTCCACAGCTTGCATTTCTGTCTCACACCCTTTGCTTAATTAGTTTGTCAGCCACTGTCATCATAGCAGGAGTCTGCAGACCCAGCAGAGCATAGCTCTCATTGCAGCTACTGTAGCTGGGCTCTGCTATAACACAAGTGATAGCTTAATAAACCACAGCATTGCAGGCTAGGTATCTTGGCACTGGTTGCAGCTTCTTATTAAAATAAGAGAAAGAAATAAGGAAATGCAAGAAATTGGAAAGAATGAAGGTTATAATAATTAATGACCTCACTTTTAATACCAGGGACCTAGGTAAAAACGTCTAATCCCCAAGGTAAAAAATAGATCAAAGTTTGATCTACTATTTGTCAATACTTGAACTTGGTTTTCTGTTCTGGTTCCAGCCTCGAGTCTGAAAGTGCAGAATTATTTCTGGGTAGCCTGAGTACCAGTGAGTGATTTGTGGGGAGAAATTCAAACTGTGCGAAGACAAATGAAACTTGAATCAAAGCAGTTAAATTAACTCTGCATCTTGGAGCAGACTGAACAGCTCTCTTATTTAAAGGGCTCTGATGAGTTTCATTTTCCCGTCAGCATCATTTTAAAACCTCACTGTGGTCCTGGGTAATGAGAGTGGCTCTTTTTCGATTTGAGTGTTGGCTCCCTGCAGAGAAGGCATCCTTCAGTTGCCTCAGGTGGTCTATCAGAGGTTGTCTGCTCTGTCGTGCTGCCATCCAGGATCCTCAGGGCTGCATTTTGACCTGGAAACTGGGGCAGTATTAATTTTAAGACCTGTGTGTGAGTTGAAGACATGTGAGCCTGGCCTGGGTCAGGTCAGTAAAAGCCCTTAATGAAAGGATGGTGACTGAATCCACCTCTCCCTCCAAGGAGTCCCTGCAGGCAGGATACAGGCTCTGAGCCACTGCACTGATGCTTGCTGCCTTTTGCCCCTGAGCATCACTCACAGCCACAGCCCTGGTCATTGCTCTTCCATCTGTACTGAGGGACTCATTTCCATTCCCA
>NW_010234887.1:0-314 GCF_000690775.1 Eurypyga helias
TCACCCTTCTACCCCCTTCAGATCTGCCCCATCTTCCTACCAGCCGTTTAAACCCCACCATGCTCTCAAAAAAAAAACCACCAACCCACCTAATTGTTCCACTTTCCTTCTTGTTTGGGTTATATTCAAGAGGTAACTTTATTTCTGGCCATGGATTCTTTGTTGCTCTCCACCTAGCTCTGCCGTCAACATTCATCTGGATAAATGGATCGTGTTAATGAACATCAACGGAAGAACCGCAGCCATAAATTAAACCAGAAGAGCTGGCCTCCGAAGAAACCCTAATTCTACTTTTGACGGCAAAATCGGATTCA
>NW_010234887.1:354-12748 GCF_000690775.1 Eurypyga helias
TTTGCTGGGCAGGTTGCCATGACAACCTTATATTCACCGGAGGGTGGCTCTAATTGGGAGAGCACATTGTTAATTTAGCTCCAGATTTATTTTTTTATTTTATTTTGTCGTATTTTAGGCAAGGGGAACTGCCTGGATTTTCGTATTTTTATCTGTGAGAATACTACGGTTTAATTATTAATGTGAGCGCCAACAGCATCGCTGTGCAGAGCTCACCGGGGCAGACGAGGGCTCTGCCCGCATCCCCTTTCCCTGGCTCATCTGCAGCCCCCTGCACCCGCTCCAGCCCCACAAGCCCTTAAGCTGAGAGCACCCAGGACCAGGATTTCCCAGGGATGCTCCTGGTGTAGGGCAGCAGGGTTGGGGAAAAAAAAAAAAAGGATCTTCCATTGATCATTTTTAGAAATGTCAATGTGGTTGGGATAGTCAAGATGTTACCAACTCATCTCAGCTGGTTATTTATAGCAAATTGCAATTTCTGGAGGACAGCGGCCCGCGAGGGTAACGGCGTGAGCACGCTGATGTGTAAAGTCCTGGGCGGGCACCTGGGGTCCTCTCCCGGCGTGGTGGGACCTCTCCATGCATCCTGCTCCCTCCCCAACCTGCTCAAGGCATCCCTGACCTGGTGACATGCCAAAACACCTCCGGCATGTGCCGGTGGTCATCCCCAGCCTTGCTGGAAGCAGAAAGGCGGCTGGGGACTGGGTGCTCCAGTTCAAGAGACCAGATGGGTGCTGGATGAGGGCACACAATTTACAGACTGAGATTCTGGAGGGTGGGGGGCAAATAATCCATCTCGCAGAGCGTGATGTCTGTGGGAGCATGGGAGGGAGCTGGATTCATTCCTCTAGTAGGTGGGGTGGAATTTGGACTGGGATGACAGCAGGGTGACTAAAGGGATACACAGAGAATGTGACATGTGGAATGGGTGCCGGGCAGCATCAGCGTGGCACTCGGGAAAAGGTGCCATCCCACCCCAGCACTCCCACCCTCACGGCGGGGGCAGAGCTCCGTGGCCATGTTGCTTGTGGTGCTGGTTATGAACCTGTCCCAGCAGGAGGAAAGTGCAGCTTTACGGCGGCCAATGATGTTTCTCCAGGAGCTGGCACAGCTCCAGGTCCAAAGAGCAAATCGGAGATGCTGGTGCCATCCCCGTGCAGGTGCAGTCCTGCACCCCTTCAGCCCTGTACTCAGCCTCTCCGATGTCCATGCTCAGTATCCCGCCCTCCTCCTTTTGTCCCTGCTTCTGACTTAATCCCATCATAGCTTACAAAGGCAGGAAACTGGGAAAGGAGTTTCTGTTTAAAAAGGGGTAAAAAAAGAGAGATGGGTTCTGAAAAGCCAGGGATTGAGGAGGGAATAGAAACATCCTTCTTTCAAGGAAAAGCTGTTGTGGCTGCTGTTCTGGGTACCCTACGTCAGGTAATAACAGGAGATGACTCAGTGCTCGGGAAATTAAATTAGGTCTTCACAAAAAGTCTGTGTTTAGGGAGGTATTGAGGTGTCAGGGAGTTCCCTCATTGCCATAGTGGAGGGAATCGAGGCAGGCTGCCTGGCTCCCTGTGCTGCCAAGCACAGACTCCACCAGATGCTGGGACCTATGCGGGCAGGCCGCATCCTGCCTCAGCATCCTCCCAGGACTGCTCGCAGGAAAATGACGAGCGTCTCTGGGAAGATGCTAAGAGCCTCCCTCAGCCCTCTCCTAATTCATTGGGAACTGGTGGATCTCTGCCAGTGGGAAATGTTCCAGCCTCCAGATTTTTGTCCCAGGAAAATAGTGAGAGACGGAAAGAGCAGCCAGGGACATGAAGACATCTGAGAGCCCAAACTGCAACCAGAAAGATGCTATGCCAAACTCTGCCCTGCCCTGGCAATACCCTTTAAAATGCCTTAGCAATAATGGGAACCTTCTGCTTTGAAGAGGAAATACAGAATATTTACAAAATACCATGCTCGTAGCCACGGTGTGCTGGTAGCTTGGTGCTCCCTTGCTAGCTTGGAGCAAATCTTGGCTTCACAGCATAGCTGAAGGCAAAATTCAATGTACTGTGTTCTGCTTAAATTATACATCCCCTCTGTGGAAAGCTCAGTTATACATACAGATAAAAATTAAAAAGAAAAAAAAAACTAAACTAAAGAAGAAGATAATTTCTTTCTTCTTCCCCAAGTACTTCTGGCATAGGTGGGATGATGGGGATGTCTCCTGGGATGGAGACACAGTGATGCCCTTAGCAGGTTTCTAAGAAGTAACCATCAAAATGCCACTGTGGTCATCAAGTACTTAGATGCTCCATCAGAGACTCCTGCAACAAAAGAAACCCCTAAAACTGTTGGGTCAACAATCTTCCTGCCAGAGTCGGAGATATCATTATTCTGGCAGGGCTGCCGTTGAGTTGAAAGCAAATAGCCCTCCTTTAAAAACACTAAATAATAGACCTACTGTCAAAGCAAGGACTGGAGACAGACAAGGTCTTTATTCCCATCCCTACAGAGCCCGAGTGAGTGACTCTGCCCTCCTTCCTGAGCACAGAGACGTCTGTCTGTGACTGGGGGGCAGGCAGCGTTGGACGTGGGGCTCCAGTGGTTTGTCCTCCTCCCAAATCTTATGGGATGAGATAGCCCAGCTGAAAAACCAGAGAGAAACTGAGATGATAGGACGTGAATGTGGCCAGCCAGGATGTTCATGACAAAAGAGACAGCACAAAGCTGTCAAGAATCTGTCCTATATATGTATAAACCAAATTTCGGAACAGGGTACCCACGGGTGAAGCAATGCTTCGCAATGGCAAGAGGAGAAGCTGGTTTTGAAATGTTGAGTGCAGGGACAGGCTCCTTCCCCCACTTCTCAGTTATTTTTAGAAGGGCATTTGTATCTGGCGCTGCGTTCGGTGCCAACGCTATTTTCAAGTCAAGGCTAAATTCACTGGTATTCAACGGAGGTCTGAAACAGGATGGGTCTTGGAGAGCTGGGTTTATGAAGACTTCCTTGCTGCAGGTGGGTTGAAATCCAGCTCCGATGCAGCTGTCCATGCTACAGATGGGAAGATGCAAGTCAGAACATTTGGATTTTCTCCTTGACCTCCCATATCGCTTAAAATAATATCCATAATTTCCCGTATTTCACGTAACTCAGCTGAATAATGAGGATACCTGGACATAATTCATTACTTTCCTTCCCTGATTTAATTCACAGCTACATCTTTGGATTAAAGAGGCCTTAGAAATGCAAACTATGATTACTCAGGTAAGAACAAATTACCAGTTTAACGGATTGCCTGTATTCTAGCCCCGAGGAAACACATGGGCGTTTGCAAAGGCGAAGTTGCTGAGGAGGCTGAGCTGGTAGAGGCTTCGCAAGGACTTGTGATGGGTGCTGAAGGATGTCCTTCCACACCAGGCAAGGCAGACCTTGTCAGATGCCTCCCTAGGGTGACAGAAAGCACGTCTGACAAGGACATCGATAACCCTGGGTTTGTTGGAGAAAAAATTCAAATTAACCCTTGACAAGCATGTATTGCAGAGGCATGGCCAGCCAGGAAATATTCCAGTAACCCAAAAATACCTCTCTCTTCCCCTGGTTGCAAATGGGATTTTTTTCCATAATCCCTCATTGAGGATAGTAATTGCATCAGAGAATTGCACTGCTGCTAAGAGGAGTGCAGCAGGACAGAATCGCTAATCACTGGTGTGGGAGAAGCAGCAGGGGAATTTCACTGGCATTAGGGTGTAGGGCCTGGAAAATCCACTCCAGCCAAGGGAGTGGATGGAGGATGACAGACTAGATATAAGGAAGTTTTACAATGAGGGTGTTGAGGCACTAGAACAGGTTGCTCAGAAAAATGGATGCCCCGACCCTGGAAGTGTCCAAGGCCTGGCTGGATGAGGCTTGGAACAACCTGGTCTAGTGGAAGGTGTCCCTGCCCATGGCAGGGGATGGGACTTGGTGGGCTTTGAGGTCCCTTCCCACCTAAACCATCCTGTGATTCTGTGGTTCTATGGCTTAGCCATTTCATCACTTGGTGTTATGTTCTGTACAGGCAGTTTATTGACACCACTGACTTTTAAGTAAGCTAGAACCCCAAAAGACTACCTGAAAAAAGGTCGTAGCAAGAAGGAGAATAAAACTAAGAGGTTTTGGAGGAAAACCATGTTTTAGGCAAGCTGGAGAACTAGCACGCTAGTCTTGGGTACACTTTTCATTAGAAACAAGGTTGAAGAGGGCAGGCTGGGCACCAAACCATGCTGTGTTGGCTGCACTATACAGGCCCGCTCTGCCAGAGCCAGGGCACGTACCACCATGGGCCTGGTAGCCCAACCCTTGGCTGGAGAGGGGTGGAAGCCAGCATGACTCAATGGGCTTAGGTTTGGATGACTTGGGCTCTGCCACTGGTGATGGTAGATGAAAGCCTTCAGTTCTTGGCTTCAGTTTCCCTCCCATGAAATAGGTACAGCTCTACTTGCCTGTTGGTAAAGTACTTTGTGAGTCAGCTTTCACCAGGTGTCCATCACCACCAGTGTTTGCAGAGCTGCCAGCAGCCCCAAGTCAGCAAGGACTGAGCAGGACTCTTTGAACATCTGCCTCTGGTCCTCAGGACAAAGTCCTAGGAGAAAAACTTCCTCTTTGGCAAAATGAGAAGTGTCTCAGGGTGTTACAGTCTTGTGCCTCATCTCCCTCAGGGTGGTGACAGCTTCCTTGCCTGACCCTGGGTTACTCTAGGATCTGACGGGGACCCCACCAGTAAGGCTTTCACCACATGCCTGCTCACACCAGCAGGCCAGCTTCTTGCTCCTCCTGCTCCTGGGAGCCCACATCCTCTTCAGTCACCTCCCTGCACCCCCTGTTATCTCCCACGCATCTTCTAATGGTGCCTTTCCTGGCCCTGACTCACCTGCTGGTATGAAGATCCTCCCTTTACCCCAAAATCCTCTCTTATCTCCACCTAATACCACAAACAAGAAAGAAGGTTGGCAGCAAAATCATTCCAGCACCCATCAAACACGTGTGAGCTGGGATAATACGTGTATTTTTTTCAGGTAAGTATCGTTTATACATTATGTGCCACAGAGAAACCATCGGGGTCCCTCAGATCCCATTCCTTTGAAGGGAAGAACATACACACCTACCTCCACCAAGGAGATGTGATGTCTCAGAGCACCCGAGTCTTTCATCCTCTTTTTTTCCCACTGGGCATTTCTGCACTAAGAAATGATAGTCCTTAACCACATAATACAACCCTACTCTGGACAAGGCAGCCCGTGGTTTCTACATGCCAGCGAGACAGGCTGAGCAATGACAAGAGCCCAGGATTTATTCTTGGTCTGCTAATAAAATAAACAAGCTTATCTTCACGCGAGCTTTGCTTCTTATCACATCACATCCATAAAAATACTCCCGGATGAAGTCCTCCCTCCCTTCCCCAGCAGCTGCTGAGGGCTGCTGCCCCAGTGGAGACACCTTTGCCTTCCCAGTAAGTTGACTGGGTGGGAAAGAGAATCATATTTATCCCCTGCTGGCTGCAAAAGCTGTTAGAAGAAAAGGGCTTGACACGTTCCTGCTTTTGATAGGGAAAAAAAGGAGATAACAGTATCAAACCACAAGCACACCGAGCGTGACGCAGGTGTTTCACTGTGCAGTGGCCTTCAGGAGTCAGAGCGGGGCAGATTTACATTAACCATGCGGGGACAGAAGTATACATATAGCACGTGATAGCCTCATGTGTACACACAGGACAGCGTATACACGAGATGGAAATTTGCAGGTGCAGGATAACCAACAACATGAAGGTACATGCTGACCTGCCCAACAGAAATTACTCTTTTTACTGTAGACTTGTGCTCTGTCACTGGTGTCTTTGCAATATATACACCTCCTGGTTCAGTCCCACTGAACTCCATGTTGCCAGGAACAAGCCATGCGCTCCGCGGGGACGCCCGTGCTGTTCCCGTGCTGGCCCTGATGCCTGGGGTACATAAATTTCTCTAGGATAGACACTTGTTAAAGATTTGGGTGCTTGAGGGCAAGATTTCTATTTATTCACCCCAAAACACGGTGCACAAGGTCCAAAATAACAGAAATAATGGAAGACCTTTTCACCTGGGTTCGACCAACACTTTCTCCCCAGTGAGCTGGAGCCTGTACCTGCAGCTGAGGGCATTGAAGGACCAGAGGGGCTGGGGGAGCCCCCTGCCTCCCCATCACCCCTGGGTGCTGCTGGCCACCTGTCCCTTTCTCCAGTGGCTCCGCACCACCCTGCCATCAGTCTGTCTGTCACATACTAATTTGTTTTCCAAGCAGAGCAACACTTCCCAGCTAACAGCCTCCTCCCCCTCTCCTTGCTCTCACCAGAAGTATCTTACATGTCACCTTTATTTTTTCCTGGCTCTTCTCCCAAAAAGCCTCATTTGACCCCACGCTGTGACTAACACCCAGAAGGGAAACTGAGGCATTATAACAGTCATTACGAAGCAACACCTGGGGGTCCCTTCATCTCCAGGCACGTGGGTCGTTCTTGCCCCACAGCCTCAGCACTTCACAAACACACGATGCTGCATGCTGAAAATGTGCTTTAGCTAAATCAGGTTGGTTTACCCAATTTTTTACTCCTCAAACCATGCGGTTGTGCTGACTGGAGGAGACAGGAGGAGTCCTGTGGCTGGGGGATGGCATCCAGGATGCTGGGCTGGGGCTTCCCAGGAGCCTGAGAATCACCAGGAACCTTCATCTTCTGCCACCTCTTCTTCATCTCTCTCCCTCCATCAGCCAAGGACAGCAGATGAGCTCCAGGTGCCCCATAGCAAACCTATCAACCCCAAGGCTTTCTCAGTCTGGAAATTCACACCCAAGAAAGATGCACTCATCCCTTCTCCCCTCTCCTGCCCCTCCTTCCGTCGCCAGAACCTCAAAGCTGCCTATTTCCCAGGTTTCTGGTAAGAAAAAGCCAGCTGAAGGACCACTGCCATGAGAGACTTGCTGATCAAATCATATCCACAGCTGCCCTCAGGATGTCAGGACTCACATGGTTGCTAAATATTTTATTGGGTTCCCTAGCTCAGACAAGAAGCCAGCTCCTACTTGCTGGGAAGGGACATGTTTCTCCAGGACATCCCTCACGGGAGGATGTGTGTGCATGATTGGGAACACTGGACCCCGCACCCTGCTCTGCTGCAGGCTCTCAAACTGCCCATGTTTTTTCTTTAAAAATCACCCAAAAGCTCTAAAGAAGCTTTTTGAGAGCTTTGGCTGTAACATAAACTTGCTTTTCTAATATGCCACTCCAGCACGATGGTTCTCTAACCCAGCTGGGGACCCCCAGGCAGGGATGGTTCCACAGCGCCCCAGCTTTCCTGTGTGCCAGGACTGGACTGTTTTCCCTACGGATGGGATACAAGGAGATGTTTTCCTATGCTTCCACTGTATACTAAGTGAGGAAATTCCCTTTGCTTCAGAAGCAACTGTAAAATCTGTGAAGATGATGAGTTCATCTCTCCTTAGATTTGCTCCTATGAATAAATATTAGTAGGTTGTTGGAGCTGGACCAGGGATGAACACACTCAGCCCTTCAGTCAGCAGTTATTCCAGTGTCCCTCTTCTTCCACTGCTGAAATAAAATGTTTAATTTAACTTAATTTTGAAATTATCCTAATTAAAATGGGCTAGCAACACAATTAAGTGCACTCTACAGAGAGAAACTGCTTTCTCGAAAGGAAAGTCATCATGAAAGCAAAGTAGTCATGACAGACCTGCTTTTGCGCTCCAGATAATATAATTTACACCAGATAATATTTAATTTCTGTGTGATAAACCCACGCTCCCCAGCCAGGCTTCGTTCACCTGGGCTGAAGTGCAGACAGTTACAGCAAGAGCAGACTCGGACTTTGGTCAGCGTCTTTCCGGTCCTGGAGCTGAGAAAAACCTTACTGATCAGAAGCCCATGATCTCTGCAAGGCACTTCTTGCCATTTTTAGAAGCAGAGTATTGTAAAGGCAAGCATCTCAAAATCCACAGTGTCTTCTGGAAAACCATGAGATTTGGCTTCTATTCAGTTGGAACGACATACGACTCCCCTCCTGCCCAAACTCGGAGCATTTATGGAGCACTTAGCAATCGCACCAGGTAAAATCCTTTCTTAATTATATATTCGGTTCATTTCTGGGTTCTAGCAAGTTGTAAGGAAAGGCACTAAGTATTGCCAGAGTCACGCTACAAGTCGTGAAATTATTTTCCCCCGTTTTAAAGAAAAAAGAAAACCCTGGTCACCTCTCCCAAGTAACATATTCTTCTACAAGGGATTTGGCTTCAGAAAGGTCTGAACTGTTCTACAAAGATAGCCCTGGATAAATCTTCTGCTTGTTCTGTCTAAGGCACAGGGATTATAATTGGCAGGAGATGATCAGGAAATACCGGGATGCATGGCTGGACATGAAAGATGGACACGTTCAGTTGCAAGCATTTAACAGCAGAGGTAATTAAGGGTGTGGGGCCTGGGGCTGTGGTGGATTCCTCATCAGCTGGAGTCTTTAATCAAAGCTGTTCCCTTTTCTTTTTTTTTTTTTGTGTGTATTTAATAGAAGCTTCTAAAACAGTGTGCTGGGGATTAAACGAAGAGGTGGACATTGTGTGTGGATTACTGGTTGCGGTCCTTGGGG
This sequence comes from Eurypyga helias, assembly GCF_000690775.1. Taxonomy (NCBI): domain Eukaryota; kingdom Metazoa; phylum Chordata; class Aves; order Eurypygiformes; family Eurypygidae; genus Eurypyga; species Eurypyga helias. The sequence continues at coordinate 9,001 of NW_010234887.1, forward strand.
CTGCGTAAGAGAGGGCATCAGGGGAGAGCATCCCTCCTGGCCTTGAGCTCGACAAGTCTATTCCTGCTCACCTTGGGAAACATCTACATGCAGACATTGCCTCGGAAATCCCAGGTAAGTTATTTGGGTGTGCTCGGATATAAAGGGAAGCGTCAAACCTTGTGGCATCCCTAGCTGTGACGGGGTTGTGATCACCCTGGGAGAGCACCCAGTAGACTGAGGGCACCGGGAAGGAAATGTGGGAAGGAAAATAACACCATCTGGAGAGACAAGAGTTTGGGCTTTTAACAGATTAAAATTTGTATGAATTAAACGGGCTCTTTGCAAAGGATTTATCCCTCATCCAGGTCTCAGGCACTGAGAGTATCAACATCCCTCACAGTGCTGTAAGCCTGAAGGTCAGATAACGTCTGATGGCCCCAAGTAGCTAAGATAGATACTGCCAACATGTGTAAAAAGGTTTCTTTTCCCCATCTTCAGCATTAAATTGTTGTTCTTGCATGCCTTTGCCTTCTGCTGCCTGACTCCTTGGGTCAGAATGTTTGGCAGAGGTGTTGATAAGCCACATCCATATAATATATGGGAATATAGCCTTCCCCATAATGATGGGGATATATAACTCACCATAATATATGGGAATTGGAGCAGTGAAAGTCCTTTGTGTCACTGGGGGCACAATACCTCCAAGAACCCGACTGAGGAGCTCGTCCTTGGTCCCACTGCACTCCTTAGCCAGCTCCGCATTAAGCATGTGTCTTCCGGAGCCACAGCCCCATCTTCCCCCACTCCTTTCTCTCCTCTTAACATCAGAACCTAATTGAGACAAGAGCGGGGAATTGGCTGCCTCTCCTGTCCCGGCAGTGCTGTATCCAACACCACACCCCACGGCAGCTCCAGCTTTGAATGCCGACGTGGACAAAGCAGGCGTCAGCCTTTGAAACCGCCGCCGCAGGCTCCTGTTGAAGTTCATGGCAGGTGAAAGGTGGCAGCAGAGTTTGCATACAGCGTCGTCAAACAGAGCTGGTTTCTGCCTCTGAGCTGTCGACCGGAACAGCTGATGTTTCCTTGGATTTCTATAGGTTTCATGCAGGAGTCACGAGGAGAACAAATTACAGGCATACTCGCCACCATGGTGAGAATAGATTCTCACCACTGTGACCTTGATACACCAGCAGCCTCCTCTTCCCAGCCCTTTTCCCACATCTGAGGCCCTGCCGGCAGCAGCCAAGCCCCGGGGCAACCTGGGTCAGGTCCTGAACAAACACCGTGAGGAGAGGAGTTGTCGTGCTCCCCTGCAGCTGTAGTGCACAGCTTGTTCCAGCCTTTGCCGCTCGTGAGATGGAGGTGTTTGCTGACATGGGTTATTCCCGTTCACCCTCTGGCCTGAGGACGCCCAGGCAGCAACACAATTTTTGGTGCTTCACCCAGGTGTGCAAAAAGCTGACGTGGAGCCGCACTTCCCTGCTGAAGTGTAAGATGTACTACACCATTTCTCTTAGATCGTCAGACCACGTCTCTTGGAGACCCTCGCTCTCAGCATCCCCAGCCCTGAAGTAACACACAGTTCCACATCCCAGGCTGGTACCCTTTTTCTCACACAGACTTTGTTCCCATCACTCCCATACCCATCCTCTGCCCGGCTGAAATCACCAGCAGTGGTGACATGTGGAGTGGAAAACAGGGTATTTTACTTTTGGATTTGTGAGAGCGAGGAGACAAACCTCATTTTGGAAAAAAGAGGGTTTGTTTTCTGTTTAAACCTTCTTCTCTGACTCAGGCTAAGTCTGGTAGAACCCCCTTTACTGAGCTGCTCTTTCATGTAGCACCTACCCAACTATTCCTACGTCTACACAAGAGCACTCGCAGGTCCAGGGTGAGTCCTGGGGATGCTGGTTTCTATCTGAAATGGCACCGGTGTAACAAAGAGAAAGGGCTCTATTTAATCGCCCAAAAACCAGTGTGCTATGCCAGCTGAGACACTCTACGACATCTGCGTGGGCAGAGGAGTGACACAGGACCTCCAGTACCCATTGGTGGGGAGACCTTAAAGCATCACGGGTGAGCTGGATGCTCTGCGCTCTTGCAGCTGAAACGGCTCTAACATACCTTGATTTGCAAAAAAAAATTAAAAAAGCAAACTGTGCGAACCCAAAACAGATGTCTGGGCACACCATAAACTGAGGAAACACTGGAAAGTCATCCTTCAGCCACACTGAGGCACGTGCTTTCCCTCATCACCCTCATCTATTGCAGCCTCCCTGGTTTTCCTCCACCTCCACCACTCATCCTTTCTGCACGAAGGATGGAGGAAAGAGGTCTCAGTGCTGCAGGTCCCAAGCCCATCCCTACACAGCCTTGAGCAGGGTGAGAAACCCTCTTAGGAGAATCCCAAGCTCTAATTTGGGCATCCTGGGTCCACGCCAGGGTCGATGGAGAGAAGCAGGCTCCTCCTTCGGCAGGAACGAGCCTCTCCCCGCAGAGGCCCGGGAGACCATTAGACGCCTACGAACCTCCTCTGTTGTTTGCCTGCCACCCAGCTCCCTGCCCCTTTGACCTCATCAAGCTTTAGGATTTGAGACACACTAAGTCAGCTGAATTCTTTCACATCCCAAATGCCCAGACCCCCTGACTGTGTTAGCAGCAGCACTATTGCACAGTCGTGTCCAAATGCTTTACAGTCAGAGCAAGCGCCAGGTTTATTGTTTACCCTACCTACAAGTTAGGGGGATAGAAAATCAGAAAAATGGAAAACCCAAGCTTCAGTATTCAGTATCTTAACACTGAGTAGTTAAGAGAGTGGGAAGAAGCATATTTTATTTTAAGTAAAAAAGTCCATGCTTTTCCAGGAATCTGTCCTTGAACAGAAGATGGGATTAAAAATACAATTAAATGTAGAATGAATATATCTATATATGAGATAATATTTAATGCATATGCTAGATATAAGGAAAAAAAATCACCAAGCAAACTGAGGCCTTCAGAAGAGGTTGCCATTAACTACTACACTGAATTGAATGATCTCTCCTTGGAATGATCTCGTCCTTCAGGAATTCGGAACAAGCAAACCTCATGCTCAACCCTCTCAGTCTTGAATTAAAATCAATGTCATGTTTTCCTGATTTTTCAGCTCTCAGATTGTTTCCATACTGAAGGCAGGAACATGTTCTCTCTGTCTGCTAAGGAATCCATCAGGCCTGGGTGCTTCAAACCCTGGCCTGGGGCTGAGCCAGCCCAGGTCCATCTTTCTGCATCGATTTCCACAGCAAACGCGCTGTGGCCACAACAGATAGAATTTAAACCAGGCAAATGGATATCAAGCTGAGTACTGCACTCTCATCTGAAATAGCTTTGTTTTAGGAAAGATCCTAACATGCTAATTGACCCAAACTGCGTTTTATATTTGAGTCAAGGCTGTGTTTCTGTCCTAGTCTAGGACATTATCCTGAAACCAGGGTTCTCCTGTTTGATTTGTCTTCATGAAACAATTAAACACACAGGTTTGCACCTCCCTGTGCGTTGCCAACCTCCCAGGACTGCGTCAGAGCCAGGATGTTTGCAACCTGCTGAAGGAAGAGCTATCTCCAATAGCTTATTACTGGGTTTGCTTTGGTGCGAAGCTGCAGGAGCCTCCCTCAGCATCTTTCCCAAGCATCAGTGGGATGGTCTTGGTGGGACTGGCTGCACTTACGCAGTGAGCACAGGAGATATTCGCACGCTTTACCCTGTGTGGGGCCAGCTCTCCTCCTTG
>NW_010234888.1:0-2745 GCF_000690775.1 Eurypyga helias
TCTCAGCACTGGTCTTAATGCAGGTTTTATTGTGAAAGGTTGGTCTCTCTGACCTTGTCAAGACTACTTCTGCAGGTTCCTCCTCTATGTCATTATAAACTTCATCTACCATACCCAGGGCCTCATAACTATTCTGTAAGGTTATCTTAGAAAGTAAAGAGGTTTCTCTTACCACTCCATGTTGTAACTTTTTTTCATCCCTCCTTACCCCTTGTGACATTGTCTTCTTCCTGGCACAACGCAGATCCACCTCATACAGGCATCCTTGCTGTCACTTTTCTCCAGGAACATTCCTTCACACATCCCACAGACAGAAACCTGGGTGGACACAGGCTTGAGCAAGAGCTCTGTCTGGTTGCCTGTGTTGGTTCTACCAGGTGCTCAAGTGGCACAGAGAACACTGCATTTCACCAGGAGGGCACGATGCTGCCATGTGACTCCCCAGTGGTAAACATCTATGCTTACCCCTTGCAATCAACCCAGCTGTTCGTTTTCACATGCTTAAATCTCCAGTGCTGCTGGGTGCAGGCTCCACCCCTTGTTTTCTCATCTAATCAGCAAGTCTGGGATCAGTTGCTGGGAGAACACCCTTTGTTCACAGAATCATGGAATCACTAAGGTTGGAAAAGACCTGTAAGATCATTTAGTCCAACCATCAACCCAACACTGCCATACCCACTAGACCATGTCCTCAAGTGCCACGTCTACACGTTCCTTGAACACCTCCAGGGATGGGGACTCCATCACTTCCCTGGACAGTCTGTTCCAATGCCTGACTACTCTACTAGTAAAGTTTTTCCTAATATCTAAAGGGTATCTAATGAACAAGCCTCCACTTGTCCACATGTATCACCCCAGTGTCCTCCTGCTGCTTGCTGCTGCTGCTGCTCCTCATGCTGCTCCAGCATTACTTGCATTCATCAACAATATTCTGACTGAGAGCAATAGCATTCACACAATTTTTATAAATTAGGTCATAGATTATTTTGACTTTCAAAACATACAAAAAATAACTCCGTATACAAAAGCCTCATCAAAAGTGGTGGTTTTGTGGTTTTGGGTTTGTTGTGGTTTTTGGTTTGTTGTGTTTTTGTTGGGTTGGTTTGGTTTGGTTTGTTTTTTTTATTTAGAGGAGGATTCACTATAGAACTTCCACAGAGTTCATTAAAAAAGTGGGAGATTTTCTTCTGAGAAATAATTTAATCTAAATCTAGAGCATATGTAATTAAAATCCCAGTTCTGCCAAAATATATACCCATGCATCACCTTATTAGTGCTTATGACTGAAGGTCCTCCAGAGATTCTTTCCAGTCCTTCTCTAGCCATTTTGCATCAGCTGTGATTTAAATCTACTACTTTGCATAACATTTTTTATAACATGAGAGACAATACATAGCTCAGGTTATTTTCTGCCTGACAATATGTATTTCCATAATTTTCTAAGTTGTGTGTTACTGAGTATCCAGCATCAGTCAAATACAGTAAACAAAAAAACTTTGGATCAACCAGACATGACTCTTACTTTAAAGGGTGAAAAATGTACAATTTACATTAGTAAACATTTTTCAACCAGATTTAGTTATGTTGATTTTTTTTTAAATTTATTTTTGCTGAAGTCAAATGCATATATTGGATGTTAGAGCTGGTAAAAGGAGTTATTTTGTAAGAAGCAGCATCTGTGAAGTGCAAAAAAAGGCATTATGCTAATTTAATTAATTAAAACCAAAATGTAAGTACAGATCATTATCCATGACCAAATTACATTGGCAAGAGATTCATTCAGGTTTTTTAATAATATATATTCAGCAAAATCAACCACTACAAAGAAAATTATTTTGATGACATAAATATACAGAATAGGTGAAGTCTCATAGTTTCTTTCAGCATTTCTAAAAATAATAGAAAAATTACTGAAGTTTTCAACAATGTAGATATTTGCACATTACTTTTTTTCTCTAGTAAGTTCTGATACAAACCACAGAAAATCAATTTTGCTTAAGAGAGGGAAAACAATAGTGCAATGAGATACCAGTGAAAATCATGTGACAAACATCTAAATAGAAAAAGAATTAAGTCAGAAATATTAGAAAAAACAAAAGGCACTAACATAAATAAAATAAAAATTCTATTTAAGAAAAATGCAATTACACCATGATAAACAATAGTGAATAAAGCCTTTGTAGATTGTATACTGTGAGGTAAAAACTGAAAAAAATTTCAGAAAACTTCTATAATATCAGTAATATTAGGAGTTAAGAAATGGATATTGCTCAATCTTTTACTATATGAACAATTATGATTACTCTTCTGTCTTAATGAAACTGGATCTGTGAATGGAATTATTTTTTAATATATCCATATAATAAATATCAAGATACAAGGTTTTATTTCAGCTGATATCAGCAAACAAAGGCAAACTAACTAAAGTTAAATTTAGGCTGGAAAATAATTTAAAAAAATTAAAATCCCCTCAACCACAAGAAAACTGAGGCTGTGAAGCACTTTTCTAAATGGTATGGTAGATGTAATTTACTTCATCCATTTTAGGATTTAATTTGAAAATTATGAATAGGCAACATGTTACAGTTGATTTTGCTATTACTATATTCCTTTCTAAATGGGTTTGGGCTTTATCTGTGTGTTTTGGTTTGGTTTTAAAAAAAAGGGATATTTTAAATACAGAATTCAGGTTTAAAAAACTGTTGTTGCTTCAAGCAGGGTATTGTTGTACATTTTTTTTTTTTT
>NW_010234889.1:0-935 GCF_000690775.1 Eurypyga helias
TCTCCAAAGCCAAGGTACACAAATACTTTTATTAGTGAACTGAAAACTATGTAAGATTTTTGTTTAATCTTGTCTTACGTAACCACTCTCAGGTTTTAATATAACAGTTTTCTCCAAATCTATAGACCTGTGCATGTATGCACATAGTCCTCAGATATGTAACTGCATCTTCTGGACACATTTTCCTGCTGTAACTAAGGCAGAATTGAGGTATTAACTCTATTTTCTTATATGTGATTGACAGGCAAACCTAGAGAAGATGTGCCGCACTCTGGAAGACCAAGTAGGCGAATTTAAAACAAAGGAGGAGCAGAATCAGCGCATGATCAGTGATCTCAGTGCTCAAAGAGCTCGTCTGCAGACAGAATCTGGTATGGCACTTCCATCTTTGGTTTGGAAATTGGACAACCTCTTGTCTTGTGACTATGGTTGAAATGACTAAATGACTCTCTTGACTGTTAAAATGCTTTCTTAATTACAAAATTTTCCAGGTGAATATGCACGCCAGGTGGAGGAAAAAGATGCTTTAATTTCTCAGCTGTCTAGAGGGAAACAAGCTTTCACTCAGCAGGTTGAAGAACTGAAGCGACAACTGGAGGAAGAAATAAAGGTGAAGATAATTCATGATACATATGAAATAAATATTTTACAGCACATTGGTTTTGATACAGTGTTACAGAGTTCAGAATGTGATCTAATGGAAAGTTAAAAACCAATTCATTAGGTCATGCATTCTATGCCCTGTTGGTGCAGGACTCCAATCTTTTTGTTGTATATGAGACTTTGCCTTTTATTTTTTTCATGCAGTCAGTTAATCACTATTTCTCTGGGATATATTCCAATGTCGAAGTGCCAGTAAGAGGAAATTTCCTTAGATACATCTACTAATTTTTGCAATCATTTTAAAATTAGGCCAAGAATGCCCTGGCCCACGC
>NW_010234890.1:0-1832 GCF_000690775.1 Eurypyga helias
AAAGGAAGGACATCTACTACAGCCTCAGAAAGACAACAGGGAGGAAGGATTAAGAAGGTCTTTCCCCTCAGCTAACCTAGGATATGATCACTAACAATTTGGTTCTTACACTTAAAAGCTGCTTTTCCCCACACATCCCCCAGTAAAGCAATGTGAAAATTAAATGGGTTTGCTCTACAAGAGTCCTGAGGGGAATAGCAAAGGCTTTGTGCCTAGTGACTGAGCCTGTACCTTGTAAGCTGCTCCACTCTTTAAAACCTCATTGAGATAATAGCTCAAGTGTCATGACAGTGATAATTCCTCTGCTGACAGGCTGTACACTGGAGCCGTAGCTAAGTTTTAACTGCGTAGCTCAGTTTTAACTGCTGGAATTAGGAATTACTGCTGAGATCCACTGATCATACCCCAGGCTACATCCCTACATCTTCCTGCCATTTGGCCGGCATGCTGTCCTCTTCCTGCCAATGCTGGGACTGTAGGAATGGAGCTCTTTCACTCTTGAAATGGCTGAGACCTGTTGCAAAGCTCATTAAAATTGATGCAGGTTTTTTATGGATTTCACTAGGTTTGGCTCAAGCCCTCAGCAACGTTGCTCTTGCTCAACATGAAACTGGAAGCAACCTTGGACAAACAAGCCAGGCTAATGTTCTACAGGCTGACTGTGACTACTTGAAGATCAAGGTAAGGTGTGAGATGGCAAGTGAGTAAAAAAGTAACATTATTTAAAAATGCTTTATTCACAATTATGCAAGGTACCTTAGGTGTGGTTTGACTTTGGTGAAATCTAATTTTATAAGTGTATGTGGGCTTCGCGCTGAAATCCAAGAAGTACCAAATTTAAGTTCCAAGAGATAGGCTTTCAGCAAAACCTAGCTCAGCCTGATGCGTAGGCAAGGTGGTTGCCAAGAGCACGAGTTGTCCTATGGCCTCGTCTGCTAATTCTAGACTTCTGTAAAGCCAAGCCTGATGCCAAGGCAGAGATGGAAGTGCCTGTAGAGCAGCCCGGCTTGGCTGGGAGATGGCTGGTCCTTCACAGCAGAAGATCTTGCCCTCATTCCTTCCAGTCCCTTCGATTTCCATGCTGCTGTTCCTCTGCCCCTCGCTGTGTTCTTTGCTGCTGTGGAATATTTTGCCCTGCTCCATCCTTGTGGTGATGGACTCTGATGTTCCCTACGCTTCCAAGGGGTCTGGAGCTGATGCAGATGGAAATGTCCAGTCTCCAGCCTCTGCCGTGATGGTTTTAGGGGTTCTGCTTTGGTGTGCTCTTCTCTGAGGTCACTCACAAGTAGTCAGTCTTCTAAATTAGTTTGAAACTTGTGATAAATACACTTAAAATAAAGCAAAGTCATGAGAAGCTGTATGCCATTTCCTGAAAGCAGCTGGTCTTTGTCTCCTTCAGAGGTGGGATGCCAAAGCAGCAATGTGACTTTGTGTAGCAATTCCTGTGTTGGTGTTGGTATGCAGAGTATTGTGAACACACAGGGCTGGAGCTAAAATGCCAAGAATCTGGTAGGGGACTACCCTGGATTCCAGTAACAACCATGAATAAAATCTTGGCTTTCTCAAAGCTTCTTGGCTGCTGCCTAGTGTTGTGCTATTCTTCCAGTTACCAAGTGCTCCCATTATCCTTCAATCGTCAAGTATATGATGTTTTGATGAAGAGGTCTTTATAAACCTGCAGTATGCCAAATGGGAGACACTCAGGATCATGAAAGAGCATTTATGGGAAACAAATTAATTAGCGTGCCAGTGAGTGATGCTATTTTGTAGATATTAAAGCTTGATTAATAGGCTCAGCCTTTTGCTGAATTATTTTGCCTTTTTTTTTTTTT
>NW_010234891.1:0-27530 GCF_000690775.1 Eurypyga helias
TTATTATTTACCATGTAAAACTGGTAAAAGGCTGCTTTTTCTTTTTTTCTTCTATCCAACCCACCACCCCACACACCTCCCCCAGCCCCCCCATTCCCCATCTGCCTGCTCAGTAGCATAAATTGTGTATCAATTGGTTATTCTTCTGGTTATTCTTCTTACCTTTCCCTTTTCCCTTATATTTTACTGGGGAGTGATGAAGGAGAGGTAGTTGTTGCTGTTGTTATAAGGAAGATTCTGGAATCTGTGAACACAAAGTAATAGTATTTTAAATAATGAGAAAAGATTCCACATGGAAAGCTCATCTGGCTGTGGCAGTTTGTGACTGAATGAGAGAAAAGTGCCCTAGAAGCTATTCATTAGGAATTCACTGGAAGCTCTCAAACAAGCCTGGCAGAAGCTGAAATTGAAGTGGTCTCTGACCTAATTTTCTTCTGCATGAAACATCTGCATCAAGGCACTCTTTGATGTATTCCACTTGGCTCTGTCTACAGTATTGTATCACATGGCTTCAGCGTTGCCTCAGTTTTAAAAGACGTTTCCAGCCTGTAGAAGGTAATGTGATGTTACTGTTACCCAAACTAATCACTCACTGTGCTCCCAAAATAGAAACAATAGAGGTTCAGACAACCATGTCTGCTTTGCAGTCGTTGCTGCCTAAGCTCACGGTTTAAAAAACAGCAGATCTGTGATATTCATCTCATGTAATTCACCAACACCAGAAAGGGGAGGGTGAGGGGGGAGCTATGAGCCTTCTGTGTAATAGTATGTCAGAGGACACAATGCCTTACATGTGTGAGCTTTGCATTTTTTGCTGCTCCAGCCATACAGTTAGTTTAGCACATTAAAAACAAAACCAGGGAAATGTTGGAGGACATTATCATAAAACCTCAATGGAAGGAGCTCCTGGTTTTCATTTTGTTGTTTGTTCTCTGCTGACTGATACCCAAAGCTCACAGTGAAAGAAATTCAAACATGTTTGTGTAGATGAGTGGATGATGTGTGATGTATTTTGAATATATATATTTTTTTACTCCTCCTTTCCTTTTCTGCACGACAGTACACATCTCAGATCCTCTCTCAAGCTCTTCTCCAAGTGGTGCAGAAAACATATCTGCAGAAAGATAGCTCTATATACATACACATGCACTTGCACATATATACACAGACAAATGTATAAATAAGAAATTATTAGGGTCACTTCTTTGTTTTGAATGAATAGATCTTAGCCTCTTCCAGAGAGGTTTTCTGCTCAGTCTTACCTAATGGCATGCTGCTGTTTCCCCAACCTTGCTTGTACTATGTGAATAACTGTGGTGTCTTTTGTATTCCACCCCCTGAAGAAGAATCCTTTGAAATTCTAAATGACTGTGCTGTGGATTTTAATGTCTGTCTCTTAGTAATAGCCAAGCAATACCCACTCGTGGAGCAAGATGCAGCAAGCCTTTAGAAAGTTATTCAGCCTGCTTCCTCAGCCTCATGAATGTGTGCGTGTGTGTATACATGTGCTGTTTAGTTCTCTGAATGTATGGCAGGAATACATTATTTCCCTGTGAATCACTTTCTCTGTCCCCCTGTTGATCTACTCCACCCTCCAAATCTCTCCTACTTTTTTTGATATAGGAAAAATAAAGCTAACTGGCTATGGAGTTTGTAGAGATCTTATGGGTACAGCATGAGATGAGTTGCTAGCTTCTCAGTACAGTTCCTTGCAGAGATCAGAAAGAAAAGGCAGCCCTATTGCTACTAATTAGATGTCTCCGGGGTAATCACAGCAGAAAAGCCATGGCCCAGGAGCCTCTAAACAGGCTGCTCCCTGGGGTCATTTTCACAGGTTTGGGCTGAAACACATGGGGAAGGCAGAGTGGAGGGAAATAGACTCACTCCTCTCTGACAGCTGGCAGCTAGCTGTGTCCTCTCTCTGTTGCTTCTTTGAGCCCACATTTCTTTGCTTCACTGATCAATGGAGGACTTGAATTTGGTAGTGATGGTTTAATTAATTTCTTATACAAACAGCGTCTCCATTCCCTGTTGAGTGATGGATTTCACTGTTCTAGGAGATGTATACACTGTGACAGCCAGCTTCAGGAAGCAAAATCCACCTCATCTTCTGACAGCCAAAGTGAGGCACTTTGCAGTGGGAACACCCTGTCTCATCTTCTGCAGACAAGCACCAGGCCAGCCCTCAGTGGCCATTGCCAGCAATAAGTCTCCTTGAACTAATTTTGTTAAGGACAAAGACAATGCTGTGCAAAAAGCTAAAAAGCCCCATAGCTTCTTTGCAAGTGTCTTGTTTCTGGAAGGGCAATGAAGACCAGGGAACCACTCTCCCACCACATTCACAGATAAATAGCCCCAAAGAGTTACTTTGGAGAACATGTTTAAATAAGAAAAGGTAAGGTCTCCCAGTCAGCACAGAGGTTGATTTATACTTCTGCATGGACAGGGTTGGCTGTGTTTGGTGCCTGGCAGAAGCTTATCATGGCCACCCTAAAAATAACAACCTCCAAATGGACAAGATCTACTCACTCAGACCCAGCCTTAGTTCTCAAACAGTGACAGACATACTCCTTCTTTGGCAGGTCTGTGATGCTGAAGAATCCAGGAAGGTCACAGCAACAGGCCTTGAAGCAAGCGGCTCCTGCCCAAAGAGAAGTCAGTTTGCTCCCCAAGAGTGAGAAGTACTGAGGACTAAGCTTTACTGTCTGGTTTTTCTTCACCCCTTCCACTCTCCCTCTCCCCCAGCTCACTCTTCTCCTCCATCTTCTACAGTCCCCTGCCTCTGCCTTTTCTTGGGGTTTTATAGTGGTATCACAGACCTGCCCACTATGGGTAATAGTCATGCCTTCCAAGTGTTCCCCTGGTCCTTGGGTGAATTAAAGCCATTGTTGTTTCTCATTGGTTATCCTGAGCTGTGGAGACCCCTGTTTTGCAGTACAGAAATCTCCAGGCTCTGCACCAGGATGATGTTTCCTCTCTATCCACCCCCTTACATCTGAACCCTGGAAGACAAGCTGGGTTTTGTCTATTCATTTGGCAGATGGTTAGATTCAGATCTTACAGGAACATAATATTAGAAATGGAGCATGTGTATGTTTGTGTGTGGTGGGGAAAGGATCCCAGATCATTTTCTTCCTCTGTGGTCTTATAACCACTAGCATTTTCATAAAATTCCTGCAGGTAACAGGAATAAAAAAAGCTGTCTTTTTTTCCCCTTTTTTTTTTCCTCCCCCAAGTCTGTGCTGCATATACCAGCAGTGTGGTCTAGGCCAATGCTGAACATTTGTGCCTTGGACAATAGCACAGCCTAGCCTGACTATTATCAGCTGCTGTTTTCTGGTTAGCTTTCCTTTTATTCAAGCGCACAATGCAAGCCTTTATCACCCTTCAGTCATAGTGACTCTTGAGGAATACATCTGTTTTTCTCTTTCAGCAGCTCTGAAAATGTCAGTCTGTTCATTTCTTATTCGCAGGACACCACCTTCTTTCTGGGCTAGAAAGACAGGCCTACACCTTTTCATTCCATCTTGTATGTAATTAGACATGGTGTCGTTCTAGAAACCTACCCTTGAAATCCTCCCAAGTGATTCTTTCAGAGACGGGGGAGACACTGCAAGGGAGCAGGCGAGCTGAGGAGACCACTTCCATCCGGTCTTAAATCTCATTGTGTGGTCACAAAAGCATTTCCCCAGCATTGCCAGCCTGCTTTTTCTCCTCCTATCCTTCTCCTTCTTCTCCCTTTCCTGCTTACACCCCCCAGTCCCCACCCACGGCTTTTACCTCCTCACGCTGTGCTTTGCTTTACGGACACGCTGTGCATGACACAAGCCCTTGCATAAAGTCCTCAGATTATTTGTGCAAACAGCATTGCACTCGTTTTCCCTTCAGCAACATCCCACATTGTTCAGGCAGGCTTTAACACATAACAAGTGTGCCCAAGAGGACAGAGCTTGCAGCAGCTGGTGTCTGACAAATTACCCTGCTCTAGACAGGCAAACGGTGGCTTGAACTCCAGCCCTCCAAAGAATGGTGTGCTTTGGCTTGTCCCTCCACACTGGGTCAGGTGAGTCAAATCCTCCTATGGTGGAAGTCCCCTTAAAGCCAGAGGGTCTCTCCCCTGCTGCAGGTCGTTTTTCCTCCCCAGCTGCTGCTCATGCATCTCATCATGAGAGGCACCAGGCAAGGCTCTCCTGGCTGCCCAGGCGATTGATGCTTCTGCCTCCTCCATGTTGAGGAAGAAACAGTCTGAGAACTTGGATGGTCCTGAGTTTCTTCTGAGGAGTGGCTGCCGATATCACCAGAGAGAGAAAAAGGAGAGGATGTTTCCAAAAAATTAATTACTGACCAGTACAAAACAAGCTAGGACCATCAAATTAATTTCTGCCAGGCAGACAAGCTTGGAGTTGCTGACAGTCAAGGGATATTTGATATAAGGTCACTGGTGTATTAACTTATCCTGCCAGGGCCACTAAGCTGTGGGAGTATGACTCTTGAACTTTTGAAACAAACCCAGGTTGCAGAGTTTCTGGTTGGTTTTCTTACTGTATTCCAGCTTTTCCTTTTGTATCTTTTTCTTCCTTCGTTATTTCTCTCATGTGGTAGAAGGGCCTGTTGTAGGCTAAAGCCAGAGAGAAACTATCTGATTTTCTTTGCATTGACCCCATTTTTCCATGCGTTCATGGTGATGTGGTTGCAGTCCATCAGGTCAGCTTTCTTGGGGTGAAATCTTTTCCTCTTTTGTCATTTGCAAACATTACCACAGCACTTACATACTTGGTGCAGGGCTTTTTTCCCAAGCAGTGGCAATCCCTGCAGCTGAAATCTCTTAACAGTAAACATGAATCCCCAGGGATCAGTTATCAGGGTTTATTTCCTATTAGCAATTTCTACCTCCAAGCCAAATGTGGTTATGCCTCAGGTCACCGCCACCCCCATCTTGCTGTGGTGCTCACAAGACAGCCAAGTAGGAGGGGGAAACACACAGTGGGAGAGCAGGACCAAAGTGGCTGATGCAGATGAGAGCAGAGACCTCCTGTTTCTGCCCCAGCATTTCCAGGGAATTGGTAGGTGTCTTCCTGCACAACTGAGCTCTGAGACATTGCCTTGCCCCAAAGAGTTCACAGCAGAGTGGAAGGAGAAAAATGAGCTTAAAAAGGGTCTGCCTTTTAATTTGCTACCACACCACACTAACAGCTAGCTGTGACACTAGGAACAGACCCTCCTCCTCCTGCATCTATTTATTGAGTTGCTGGACCATATCTTCTCTAATAGACAGCCCCTCTTGTTTGGTTTGCACAGAGGACTTGATCTACTGCTCCAGTATGGCAAATGTGTTCAAACAAGCTACATTTCTTATTTAAGTCAGTTTTGTATTTTAAAGCAAAGGACAGGCTGAAGACACAGGGAATACATTTTCTGGTATTAAATTTCTTGATTGGTTTAGAGCTATGTATATATATTATATATATACATATTTCAAATTAAAGCCTTCTGAGACTTTTTGTGATTTACAGTCTTTTAGCAATGAATAATGGCTTTAGGAAATGGAAGTATTTGAAAACTATATTAAGTCATCTATATGATTAGAGTTCCTATTAATACCATCATACTTTGGGGTTTATCACAGTCTCTGTGAAGGAACCTGATTTTCTGGGGTTTAGAACAATGTGGTCTTAAAACCTTCCTACAGCTAAAATACATTTTTTTGCCTTATCACACCAGGCTTACAATAAATTGGAATAGAAATTAGAAAAGTGCAAGAACAGTTACATGGTTTCTGATTACTTCTTGTAGACATAAAAGTTCAGAGTCTTGACATGCTGTAAAACATAGTGTTCCTTTCATCCCAGCATTGCCTGACAATTTATGGTTTTTTCATGATGCTGAATTATCACCACCTTGTCTCACAAAATTTGCCTGCACATGAGGTACCACAACATGGAAAGAAAGATTTGGACCCTGGGTGAAAGCCTGAGGTGTAGTCATGTTTACTAAGCTCTTCTGTCATGAATAAAGATGGAAGGCAGTTCTTCCTTGAAAAGACACCTCTCTAACTTCCTATGGCAGTAAGTTTTTAAGTTCTCCACAGAATATACCTATTTACTTGTTTGCTGTGTGTTATTCTTATACAAGCACTGATTTCTATTGATTCATGTTCTCAAGATAAAGCAAGCCATGGTGACACCCTCTTTCAGAATACAAAACTATGACAAACTTTAAAAAAAAATTTTTGGACAAATCCAGGTGCAGCTGTAACAGAAATAACAATGACAAGTATGAGACACACCAGTAGAAGCGGATTTTACTGCCCATTCTTAATAGAGTATTAATGTATCTGCCTCTCAATAGATTATTGATGTAATAATTTAAACTTTTATAGAAAAAAGAACCCCAACATAGTCTGTTGATGATTTTGCATTAGAGTTATTTTCAATTTGGAGTACACTGCTGTGACAAACTTGAAAGATTTCATTAAATGTTTTGAGGAAAGTTTGCTGTCTTTGTAGTGGCCAAAGCTGTGAAACAAAAAAGAAGGCTTCCCATAAGGAAGGGTAGCCTTACTGCATCTGTGATAGTCTCAGGACATAAGTAAGAGGAAGTTTATAGTTTCCAATTAACTTTTCTGTCGGAGATAGTCTAACAGATACATATGTGATTTGGCTCAGAGAAGTTGGTTTTAGCTTTGAAGTATTTCAAACATAAAGAAAAGTTTTAAAGAGTGGAAGTGTCTTCTGCGTTTTCCAACTACACCTGACTTGTCTACTTAAACATATGACCTCAACTGGCAAATGTTGTCTTCAGCAAGGTCAGTTTGATATTTCTGGAATACTGTATTCAAAAAGCTTTGTTTCATGGGTAATTTCCAGGTTCATTCTGACTGGAGGTGGGTGACACATAATCCGCTAGAATTTGTTAGCAAATTTAAATTTCCAATTTTCCACCACATCTTCTACAAAGATGGACAAGTTTGTTCAGACATAGGCATTGTACTTCATCTGGCAACTTTAAAAAGTTGTAGGCCCTTCTGGTCTGGAAGGTGCCTGAGCAAGCCTCATTTATGGGTGGGTGTCCACAGTTACAAGCCGGAAGTGTGCACTTGCCTGCTACACTCTCTAGGTTTCAGAGCATCCTATTCTGTAAGAAGCCTCAGAGAGCTTTTCAGCATCTTTTCTCCTAACATTTCCATGGGGAAAAGACCAGAAATTGTCTTATAAGAAGTTAGAGCTTTGTCTTTGCCTGTTGCCTCACAGTTGTGTCTGTGCATGAGTATGCTGGAAAAATGCATATAAGAATAGGTATACGCATTTATATGTTCAGTAGTTAGAACAGCCACTGTCTAGCTGGGCAACCTTCATCTTTTTGAAATGTAGGCTGACTGCAAGCAGGGATGGTGAAATTCTTCTTTTGCTGGAGGCCAAACAAACCTTTTGCTCCTGCCATTGGTGGACTACCCATTTGCACAAGCTTCAATATAAGTCCAGAGTTACACTTTCCATCTGCTGCCTATCCCTCCTCTGAAAACAATATGTGCATGGACATGTGAAATGAGGTTACAGGCCACATCCAGTTCATCAGCTATAAATTCCACAACCTGACATGACAGCATTGTAAGGCTTTTTAGTTGTTTTAACTTATTCTTCTTCCCAATCTACAAATCCTGGTGAAACTGATGCTGAAGTACAATATTATCTTTTTTTTTTTTTCCCCACTTCAGAATTATTCATTAAAAATGCTGCTGAGTTGCTAATTACATGCTGTTTAGAGGTAAAGATGATTAAGACTATTGTATCATTTTTTGGTTTAAACACGTTGGGAAAATAGCATTTTTTAAGTATGTTCACATATACGTGTCTTCATAATTTAGTTTATAGGAAATCTCAATAAAAGCATTATCTGCAGAGTAATTTTCAATAACTCTTCATTCCATAAACATGTAAAACAAACTCCCATGTTTAGGAATATAATTTGTGTCCTTTTATTGCAAATTGTAGATATGCTTAAAGGTCTTGAACCTACCTGCATATGTTTGCTGTGCCACTTAGGTAACCAGATGAAGTTCAAGGTACACATATGCATGGAATTTTAGAAAAGGTGCCTAGTTTGCTCTGTCCACCAAAGGCTCTAAGGTTCAATATGCTAGAAAGCCACAAGACAGTCCAATCATTCTGTGGAACTACAAAATATTAGGTCCAGTTCTGACATGTATTGAAGTCCCTTGGACTGTCGAAATGGCAAGGACAGCAGGGATTAGACTTTGTGATGTAACTTCAGTAGAAGCATGCTATATTTTGGAGCTGAACTCACGTACTACTGTGTGCTTCAGAAGACCCTGATATCAGCACTTCAGGAGTCTTTCTAGTCCTCCTCAGTTAATCATACTCAGAATCTGAATAAAGTGTATCATAATCTTTGGGTCTTTTTTCAGGAAACCTCCAGCTCTGTAGCTGCATGGAAACTGATGGTGAAGTGAGTCCTAGCTGTTGTGAAGAGCTGTGGGGAGGGCTTGAAAATTCAGGATGTGAATCAAAGCAACTGCTATGTTATTTCACTAGCACTGAAGGCTTGATTCGTGACATTGTAGTGCTTGGTGACAACAGTGGTGGCCTCTTCCACTCTTCCATGTGTACCAGCCCTACACTGCATTTTGCTACCAGCTAAAATCCTAAAGCTTGTCAGGGCAAGACATGGCTCTTGTGTACATATGCGTGTGGTGCCTAGCAAACAAGAACCCTGCAGAGAGCTCCAGCAGCACTGTTCTGCAGATGTTATTAACAGCTTACTGCGATAAAACATGAAGGACTGATCTCAGATGTACAGATGGGTTTAGGTCTAGTTTCTGGTCTCAAACACCCCTAAAGCTCAAGTGTTGAAAAATACAAGCTCAGTTATACATTGGATGTTTCTTACACCTGACAAGTCCCAGGTTGATGCTGAAACATCTCACACCTTACTGGTGTTTCTTCAGGGTGCAGGTGACAATTCTGAAGTCTATGAATAACTCAGTAAGCAGCAACAGGAAAATCAGGATATGAATTTCTGTACTTTGATAGTACAAACTAAGAACTTCTTGTTCCTACTTTGAAGTTTCTTATATGTTAATCTATCTATAGTCTATCAGTCTGTGAGGGGGCTACTCACTTTCTCAGCACTCAACATAATTTGTTTTCCTTATTCCTTGTTCCTGTCAGAAGGCAAACACTATTGTTGTCACTTAGAAAAATAGGATTTTGGCTGCTGTGCTTGAGCAATCTTCAGCACCAGGCTGACTATAGGTTCCAGAAACTCCTGTTGTAAGAATGGGATTCAGCTGACTGATCTATAGCCGCAAAGGTTCACTGCTTTACTGCACCAGCATAAAATGGAAATGTTGTAACATTCCCATCCGTGAAGACTTGCCAAAACAGTTTAGTGTTTCAAAAGCTGCGTACTGAATGAAGACAAGATCTCACTGCAAGCTGTGGGAGCTGGGAGAGTTTATGAAGCAGAAAGTATGGGCTAAGGGAGAGATCAGACAAGTGATAGTTTACTGCAATTCTTCTAAGAGGCACTAATGGTAGTGGACTGCTACAGTGGAAGTAGACTCAGACTCATTTAAGGCAGTGGCATGAAATTGGTTGCAATAAAATTATGCATTAAATGTACATTATGTTTAATAAGACTGTATTGCACTCCCAATGTTTATTCTGTGCCCACTGAGGCTGATTCAATTTTCTAAAGTTCTCCAATTGGTTCACTATCAGGTTTTCAGCCAGAAGGTCAAATTTCACTCACTGTTAGTACATGTCTCCATTACTTTGCTAAGGCATTTACACTCCATATTCATTACCCCTTCTTCTTTTTTATCTCCTGTAACATGACTGATCCAAAACGCTCCCCGTAGGTGGCATGTTTGACACAAATGAGATCAATCTTTAACAGATGTCAACTCAAGAACATATACACACGCAAAAAGCACTCACACAAACATTCAAAGAGAAAGAGGAAGGAAGGCTATTTCCAGGCCCACATCGGAGGTAATACCATGTTGCTTCACTCAAGGTGTATAAGTGACCTCTGTGAAATCATGGGTTTCAGGTATGAAACTGGGAACATAACTAGAGAAGCTGGAATATATGCTTAGAACAGTATGTGATCATGACTATACCAGACTGGGAGCTGGATTGTTTTAATCAGAGCCAATGATAGCTTTAGTGTTCCAAAAACACATTATTTCCCAACATCTCAACAAACTCTGTCAGCACTGAGCTCAATGTGGGTAACACAGACGAACCAGCAGGCGCACTTTCTTAGGGTTTTCTGTTTCTTCATGAATGCTTTAGCAGGAAGCCTGCTTGTATCCTGTTCTCTTCTGTTAGGAGATCATGTTGAGAGAATTCTGCCTGTCTAACAAGTTTCAGCCAATAACATAGCATTCATCACTCCAAAATGGACAGTCCCTGTTAGCAAAGCTGGCTGAGTTACCCAGAAGGAGCCATTGTCCAGGACACTCGGTACTCTGTCTTGGCAGTGAGGTCTATGCCTAGCCTTCAGCTTGATTAGCTAGGGAAAATGCAGTAGAGGCCCTAAAAAGTTGTGCCAATGCCTCAGATGATTAAGCGTTTGAATTAGCTAGCTGCAAGGTATGTCTACCCTGCTGTCACCACTCTGTCTCGAGCCTAATGTGGATGTACCCATGCTTGCTATAAAGCTATCTGCTTTCAGGCTGCCAGCTGTACGCACCCAAAACCTACCTGAAGTGCTGCTGGGGAGCCTGCAAGGCATGTTGGAGCAGGGGAGCCAGCCTGAGCACAAAGTCTGAGCCAGTGCAGAAGCACAAAGTCATGGCACTAGCCACTGTTTGCAGTCCACCTTCTTCTCCAGAGGATGGCTGGGTATCGAGGGACCTCTCCACACCAGCTGAAGACCTCTCCTCCCCTGCATCTTCAGAGAAGAGTCCTGATAAAGTGAGGTGATACTCAAAATTGGTAGATGAAAAGCTGAACATGAGCCGGCAGTGTGCGCTGGCAGCCCAGAAGGCCAACCGTATCCTGGGCTGTATCCAGAGAATTGTGGCCAGCAGGTCGAGGGAGGTGATTCTGCCCCTCTACTCTGCTCTGGTGAGACCCCACCTGGAGTACTGCGTCCAGCTGTGGCGCCCTCAATATCAGAAGGATATTGACCACTTGAAGCGAGTCCAGAGGAGGGCCACGAAGATGATCAGAGGGCTGAGCACCTCTCCTATGATGAAAGGCTGAGAGAATTGGGCTTGTTCAGCCTGGAGAAGAGAAGGCTCTGGGAAGACCTCATTGCAGCCTTCCAGTTCTTGAAGGGGTCCTAGAAGGAAGCTGGGGGGGACTTTTTGCAAGGGCCTGTAGTGACAGGACAAGGGGTAATGGGTTTAAATTGAAAGCGGGGAGATTTAGATTAGATATCAGGAAGAAATTCTTCAAGAAGGGGGTAGTGAAGCACTGGAACATGTTGCCCAGAGCTGGTGTGGATGCCCCATTCCTGGCTGTCTTCAAGGCCAGGCTGGATGTGGCTTTGAGCAACCTGGTCTAGTGCAAGGTGTCCCTGCTCATGGCAGGAGGGTTGGGACTAGATGATCTTTAAGGTCCCTTCCAACCCAAACCATTCTATGATTCTATGAAAACCCAGGGAGGCTGGGTCAGCACCCAGGGCACCTCTGATTCACTGCATGGCCAGCGTTCTCCACCTCTTTTGTCCCTGAAGGTACAGACTGTGAGATAATTTGTGCTACCTCTATACAGAAAGACACATCTGGGTGTCACTCTTCTGTAGTTCATACCGTTATTATGTGGAAGTGGTGGTCTATAGGTTCAGGAGAACCACTTACCCCTGGGATGAACACTGATACTAATTTTTGACCTTACACTACCTTATTTTCATACAATATTAAGCATCTGACCCATTTCATAAAAGTTGTGCTTTAGGTGCTGCGAGCTGCACACCAAAACCTGCAGTCCTCCAAAGTTGTTACTTTCAAAAATCCTCAGAGAAATCTTGCTGCCAACCTCTAAACTGGAATAAGGTGTTTCTTGAACACTATCTTTCATTAGATACATGTAATAATCCTGATAGCACTTCTACAAGAGTCTACATGTGTGTCTGGGCACCCACCCTCGCATGATGCCATTGCTTGGAACTCTGACTCCCCTGGCAGGCTGGGAGGACCAAGCAGCTGGGCAGGAATTGTACCTGCCCCTGAGCTGCCACAGCCTGTGCAAGTGCCTTCCATCCACACATGACATGAGTCCCCATCCCCTTCAGACAGCTCAGAATAACCCTTGGCAGAGGGCTGGGGCAAACAGCTGAGGCAGCGGCTGCCTTAGCTAACTCAGCTAAATCCATCTGCAGCCATGAGTCAGAGTCCTAAATCTATGTGTTTCCAGTCCCCACCTGCTTCACATTTGTCCTTTCACTTTTCCTCAAACAGTTTTCTTCTGGGTGTCCATCCAGAATCACCTGCAGTAGTTGTCTTGGTTGGGATGTCATGTTGCTGCAGAAGATAGTGCTGTTCATAACTGACCCCCATCTACATCCCAAAGGTCTCATATGGAGAGACAGCGTCAGAGAGACCTGAGGTAGAAAAAGGACAGCTACCCCTTTGGCTGCATGGAGAATCCTGGATGAAAGTATTTGTGTTGAGTGCTCCTCAAAAGACCCTTCACACAGTCAGGCAGTCAACCTGGATGAAGTATTTAGGCTTCACCCAGGCTTCCCCAGTGGGCATTATGTTTTGGGCATGCGTAGTCCACACACAGAAGGATGTGTTCACATACACGTGTAATTATTTTGCTTGGCTTTTACATTGGAATGGTTTTTTTACTTCACCCCAGCTGTTTCTATTTGCTACTGCTAATGAGAGTCTGAGGGTTTGAGGAAGGACTAAAGTTCATTGGTGCCTGCTAGTCAAAGACTTACAAAAAAGGGTTTTGATTTGGGTAAATTAAATTTCTGAGAACAGCAAAAGCAAACAGCTTCAGCTATCTGGTTTCCACGCATAGGAAAGAAGGACCTAATCCTTTTCCCATTGAAATCAGCAGGAGGAATCTCACTGAACTCAATCTGCATTGTATCAGGCTACAAGTAAATACTTCTCCTGGCTTTAATTTTTATTATTATCTTTATTATTATCTTTATTATTATTATTATTACAATTTTTGAGTTCTTTTCTTTCCTTTGTCTTTTTCTGATTTGCTTTGACATCATTGTGTTCCACCAAAAGAGTGAGCTGTGGAACACGTTTGTATGACGATAGATGGCCCATTCTATTATATTCCATGATTTACATATAATAGCATAATTTACATGTAATCGATAGAATTCCACTGCAGTCATGAAAGCACAGCTGATATATACTTCTGGTTAAAATGTCCTTATCATATAATAGTTCCTCACACAAAAAAAGGTAAAAGGAGCTGGCCTGATTTATATCAAATACAGATTTGAATCATAGTGATCTGTGTTTTGTGGATATTTTAAAAATAATGTGTATAATTTGCTTCATGGAGGAACAGTCATCCTAGTCAACCTTAAATTTTTCCATAGTGCTATGAGAGGAGAAAGTGAATTTTAACTCCACAGCAGTGCTTGGAAAAAAGTTGGCATGACTTGTGTGGAGCCAGATTTACTGTAAGAACTCACAGTGTCCTTCAGTGCAACCATCAAAGCAGAGGGAAAAAGTCTCTAAGACATACAGCCTCCAGTTCAAATTACAATAAAGCCCTGGTTCAGCATGGCACAAGCACAGTCATTTTGACATGAGTAGATCTACGGCTGTAATCCAGGAAGGTGCTTACACACATGTCTGCCTGTAAACAAATGCTTAAATCCATTGGAATCAACTGGGCCCCAGCTCAGCTTGAGCTTTCTTTGCTCTGCTGAACTCAAACATATCCAGTGAAGGGAAAATTGCTCACAGCACCCTCATCTTTAACAAGCATGATGGAAAAAGTTTGCAGTGAAATTAGCGGGACTTCAGATAATGTGATTAAGTGCCTATCTGAATCTCACCTTCTACAAACCCAGACCCAAGGACCCTATTCAAAGCCTGCAGAAGGAGGTAGGTGCTGGATCAGACCCTAGATGCAATGGAGTTTTCTCACAATTCTGCAACTTCAAAAAAGGCTGAAAAGATTTGAGAAGGAAAGAAAAGGTAATCAAGGGTGTGTTTTACTGTTTCACCACCTCTTAGGAAAACAGCTGGTGGATGAAATTACTGAGGTTATGAGAAATAGCCGGTTCCAAACTTATTCTTTTATCTCCAAATGACCTGCAAGTTTCTAGTTTAGGTTCCCACTCTCCCCAGAAGTAACTGAGATGATCAGGATCATGTGAAGAGTAGAGATCATGCCAGAATAAACTGTTCTCTCATTCCTTCAAGCTCTGCTCTTTGTGTGTTGCCTGTTGAAATTCAAGGTTTCTTCTCTTTGTCTTTCAAGGGGTTTGTCTGATCAAAACTAAACAGAAGCTGGAAGACTAGATGTTGTCTGTGGCTCATGCCACATTCCTATAAACTCAATCATGCCAGATTTCCTATAAACTGCTGGCAAGCATGGGAAGAGTTCTCCAAATTGACAGCGCACACAATGTCCAAATCTAATTTGAACTGCAGGGTGCTACTTCAGCTTTCAATCACACTGCACTCCCTCTAAAACAGTGTCAGCAGCTACATTTCCAAACTGGGACATTTGAGAAATTGCTCATCATGCAGCTCCCTCAATAGATGAACATATGTTTCAGCACAGTCAACAGGCTGACAAACTCCAGGCCACTTAGAATTTTAAGTATCAGAAAGCACGTGTCATACATGAATCAAAGTGCGTGTCATGTTTTGGGACTTGGTATGTGTATATCTAGAAACATTTTCCAGTATGGTTATTAATTATTAGGATGCTGTAAACAAGTCAACCTTCCTCACACATCTTGTTTGAGCTCATGCCAAACGATGTCATCAACCCAGAAAGCTTCACCTGCTTCATTTCAAGCACTGTAAATGACCTTATTGTTCTTGACAATGCTTGTTAAAAATAAGAACATTGTCAGTTTTTATGAGATTGACATGTAAAATTCATGGAGAAGTAGGGTGGGGGTGGGAGTGTAAGAAAGACCTGTCTTGTGCACGTGACAAAGGAAAGGAGTTTCAAATGTCTGGGGATCTGTTCCCATTTCGATCTGGGGTTTGGTCCTGTGGCCTTTGCTCAGTCTCCTAATAATGAGGACATTACTGGAGGCTGACCTCCATGGGGTGTTGCGAGGGTAAAGTCATTAATATCTTGGAAGTCCTCAGAGGCAACGGTGATGCGCAGTATAAGAAAGCCTATAAATAATAAATAAAAAGTTTCCTTCTGCTGACTAATAGATGTTATCCTTTATGTTTTACCATATCAGAAATGCACAGTTTATTCACTACACAAAAATGCTGAGGTAGAAATTCAACACAGATTTGGAGAAAGTTACGGTGTAAACAGGGAGCTGGTGAAATGGAGACCTGTGAACTTAAGAGTTTCTCCATCATATCATGTGGCAAAAACACCTTTAGCATAACAAGTTGGTTTTCTTCAGGACAGGCTTTTTTGTCTTCAGGTAAGAGTGAGCTTCTGGGGGGATTTAGGGATTGGTTTGTTTTTCTGTCAACAGTGGGTTCCAGAGCAAGTGGCAGGTCATAGGGATGGTGAGTTTGTGTTTTGCTTTCTCCTGGAGGAACACCTATATAGGGCTTATTGAATAGCCTTCTGTCCCTCACAGAAACATTTTTGGGCCATCAGAGACTATATCTTGGAGAATTTCCTCTCTGCCACAGACTTTCTGTGTTACAACTGGTATGTAGCCGAATGCCTTAATTTCACACACCTTTTTTTTTCTTTTTTTTTTTTAAAGTAGCTTTTTGATGAAAGGCCATATATTGGGAGAGTGAGTTAGAATCACTGATTGTTCTGTGATGGGCTATACTAATATCTGCAAAGATGCACGCTGGCTTCAGCTTGAAGGTGTCTGTTTTACTTTCTTACAGGACAAGTAATGCTTGAACTGAGTTTGCTGCTGCTGAAGGTTCGAGAAGTTTGCTAGACTTGGAGCCTTGAGTTTAGGCTTTTTATTGGTGTTTGTGCTGTTAAAATTTAATTTCCTGTCTGTTGATGGACGGTCCTTTTGTAATTTTAAAATGCAGTGGTTCAACCAAGCTGGGCATTGCAGATCTAAGAAGGTGGAAAACAGGAGTCTCAAGTCCTAAGTTGTATTCTGTCGTGTCTTAGCAGGCAAACTTCAACTGCATCAGAAAATTATCATCTCTTTCATTAGGGCTGCAAGGATTTGGCATTCATGAGCATGTGTCCATGCACATGTAGAGACAGTTTGCTCATGGGGAGAAATGTTCCACCAAGAGATTTGAGGACTATCTTTTTCCCAGTTGTGCTGCTGTCATGCCATGAATTTAGGAAACACCTGTTATTGCTTGGTGACTCAGTTTCCCTATCTGAAAATTACAATGCCTTGGTCTTTCTTCCACTGTAGAGGGTTTAAAGTAATGTCCATGGAAAATTTACTTTAAAAATAGCTATTATATATGTAACATATAAACAAAAAATTAAAATTATGCACCCCAAGATGTTGCTTAATCTAGTGGCATATATGCACCAACATGCCAAGTTTGATATCCCTCAAACATTTGCTCATCTAATTTTTTTCTTTTTTTCCAAAAGTTGTCCTCCTGTCTCATTCACCTCTGCCATGTAAAGGTGGAGACAGAAAATTCCAGGAGTACAGCTCATCATGTGGATGACCTCATTTTCCTGAGGTGTATATCCAACATTTTTGTTTGTTCCACCATATTATTGGTTAGCAAAATTTCTGAGCTGTGCTTAAGAATGCAACCTCTGCTCGGGTATCCTTTTCATGTTTGTTTTTTTATTACTGGCATGTTATTTCAGGTCAGCTGCAGCAACGTAGAGCAGGTCTTGCTACTGGCGTGGTGAAGAGTGGTGTGAAGAAATGTTTTCTAACACTTCAAAAAACCAAAACGTCAGGGAAGGCAATCACTTGCTGTTTTCCTTTTTTTGACTAGACGAACACAACAGTGTCTTGAACTGTGCAGTAGCTTTGAATCCTAGGGCTTTGGTCTGGGGAACCTAGCTGGGGTTTGGCTTCCCCAGTGTTCCAGTTGGCAGAATATTGCAGCCACGCACAGGGGAATTTGTACCCAGCACACAGTCCTTCACATAATGGATATAAATATGATTCTTGGAATTTACCAAACAATAGGCAAGAACAGTATTCCCAACAGGCTGGAGGGGAGCAGTTATGTATGAAGGAAACACCTGCAGAAGTGGGTATCCATTATTTCCTTTTGATGTTTATCACTGTGTCTAAATCTGGAAAGAATAGGATCTTCTGGCCTTCAAAAACAATTTCCTTCCTAGCCTTTATTGCTTTGAGGAACCTGTCCTTCTCAGGGATTCCTGTTTTGGAGACAGTGAAAATTATCTCTGTGCCTGGGTGAAATTTCATCTCTGGCTCCTCTCAGGACTGAGAAGGTAACTTTTACGGATCAAGTAATTTGAAATGAAGGGCTGTGGTGAGTGACATTTGTGAGGTGCCTTTCACTGTGGCACATGTCAATACAGTGTCGCAGTATTGGCACTAGGAGAGAGGTACAAAGGTGGATGAAGATTGGAACTGGGCTGAGATTGCTATGTGAAAGTTCCCAGATGAGGGGCTGGACAGGCACAATCCTGTCCTCCAGCATTTGCCTAGCATTCTGAGGGATAAAACCTGCCAGGAAACTAAGAGACAGCCTGATCCTCACACACTGTTGAACAGCAAAAGGGTCTGCCCCCTGCTCAGTGCTTCCATTGCCTTGTCACCTTTGGAGACTGAAAGCATGTCTCCAAAGCCAGCGGCATCTGCAAGCCCCTAAATGCTCACACAGTTTTAGGAATCCAAGCTCTGACTGCTATCCCACATGGCCAGTCCCACTGCTGCTCTGACTGCTTGAGATTTGTCTTGCCTTTGTAGCACCTTTTATTATTCTTTTGACAGGCCTTGAATAGTGATGAGGAAGAGGCAGGGACAACCATCCAGTGCTCCCAGTGGTGCTGTTTAATTGTGTGGTTGTTTTTCTCAAGCTGCCAGCTGGTCCTGACACTCTGCTTGTTTTGTCCCAGATCAGGAGCCATTCTTTTGGTGGAAGTTACCTCTCTGACACTTAACTGAAGCAGCAAGTGCTGAGCTTCTTTCTCCTCCAATTCCAGAGGAGCTGTGTAGCCAGATTTCTCTTGGAACGTGCCCCACCATTCCTCACCTGGTTTCTCTGCATTCACAGCAACCCAGTTTCTTTCAGGTTCCTTTCCCTTCTCTTCCTCATCCAAAACCTTTCTTCTTTTTCCAGCTCTGCTGATCTTTCCTCAGGCTTCAAAATCTCTAGAAGGAAAAGACTTGACTCTCTTCTTCGTGCTGACAAAAACATGAGCAAGGCAGCAGAGAGCTGTAAATTGGACAGGATATCTTAACAAGGCGATGCATGTGGCAGTAGTCCTCTTCCTCCTGCACTTTCAGCCCCCTGTATGGTTCATTTAGGCTGCCCCAAACCACAGAAGATGATGAAAATATGCACAGTGTATGGCTGGCAGACCTCAGTTCACTCTGCCTATACTCTATATTAGGAGAGCATGAGCCCACACCATTGCACGCATCGCATGGTCATTCTTGCCTGGCACCATGACCCCAGCAGGGCTGATTAGTGTGGGCATGGTGTTGTGTGCATGCTTTCTTGATGTCTCACAGTCCTCACAAAGCATTGGCAGTGCAAGCTTGTGGCTACTTGCAGTATTCTTTGTGGATATGCCCAGAGTGATGTCTTTGTCCATACAAGGATCATAAGGGTACATAGGTGTTGTAACCATCCAGCCCCCACTGACCACCATAACATGTACTTGTCCCTGTGTTTTCAAAATGCCTCCCGTGTTGTTATTTTGCATGGTGAACATCTAAGTTGTTGAGATTCACAGGAGGGCACGAATTCACACCCACAGACCAAGAATTACTGTCTGAGCGGATGCAGATGGGAGGCAGGCACAGGGGATCACAGCTGACACATGTTGGGTGTGTGATGAATGTCACATTACTGCTATTGCTTTTCCATATAGCTTTCTCTGCAGGATCCTCACTGGAGAGTTACTTCCAATAACCAGGAGTGTGTTCATTGATAAATTCAAACCAGAAGAAAGAAATAAACTCTGTCTCTTTCAAGATCATTACTTTTACAATGCGTGTATGTGATAACCATGTAGTGTATATTCATATATATATATGCACACATACTACTATGCATATAGAATCATAGAATCATAGAATCACTAGGTTGGAAAAGACCTTAGAGATCACCAAGTCCAACTATATCTGTCTGCCACCAAACCATATCTCTCAGCACCTCATCCACCCATCTTTTAAACACATCCAGGGATGGTGACTCCACCACCTCCCTGGGCAGCCTGTTCCAATGTGTGATTACCCTTTAGGTCAAGAACTAAACCTTACGTCCAATCTAAACCTCCCCTGGCGCAGCTTGAGTCCATTCCCCCTCGTCCGATCATCTGTCATTAGGGAGAAGAGACCAACACCCACTTCTCCACAAGCTCCTTTCAGGTAGTTGTAGGCAGTGATCAGGTCTCCTCTCAGCCTCCTCTTCTCAAGGCTAAACAAGCCCAGTTCCCTCAGTCACTCCTCATAAGACATATTCTCCAGACCCTTCACCAGTTTTGTGGCCCTTCTCTGGACACGCTCTAGGACCTCAATGTCTTTCTTGTAGTGAGGGGCCCAAATCTGAACCCAGTACTCAAGGTGCAGCCTCACCAGTGCCGAGTACAGGGGCAGAATCATATAATGTAACATATTACATTTTTTGTATGTTTCATATTAGAATATTGAATATATTCTATATGTAATGTAATTTTTTTCTGCATGTTCTGGCCCCAGTTACCATGGTGTTAATAAATTGTGATGACACCAGCTTTATTGGTGTCACCTTTGATTAACATAGTTTAACAGCCAACAGAAAGCACCAGCCAGAGCAGGCCAAAATATCCCTCATACCCTCAGGTTTATTTACAGTATCAGTATAAACAATCCATATGAGAGAGTATGAGACTGTCATCTCATTCAGACTTGTACAACCACCAGAAAACTAAATCCATCTTCCTGATGCTGTAGGAAATCAAAGAAGTCTTCTAGTCTCCCCGTCTTCATCAGGACATTAAGAATGTATTCATGCAGCTGCATTTGAGTTTGCAATGCACACCAAGGCAACCAGGAAAACACATTAAATTGTCACACCTGGAAGAACAGGTTGGCCAACAACACACTTCTGTAATTATTTTTGGATCAACTCTAAATCATGCACAACTTTTCTGTAGCATCTGTCATCTCCTCCATGACTGGAGGATTAAATACCAGCCTGCAACCATGGCATTAGTACCTGCTTTACACAGCCAGCAGAGGGGTCTTTGATAATTTTATCCTCTGGACTTTTTAAATACATACTTATGATTGCCTAAACCTCTTGAAATATGCTGTGGATTGTCAGTATATCCCTTCACTGTTATTTATATCACAGTATCACTAGGAAATCCCAGACACGGTTGATTCCCCCTGAGTTCAGTAAGAGACAACCCAGCACAAGGACCTTCATCTAAGGACCCAGTTGGGAAAGCTGCTGAGATCCTCCTTGCCCCTGACTCTCCATTTAACTATGGCCACATAGCATCGACTTCCTCCTGAACACTGAGGTGACAAAGGTTTCAATTTCTAAACACTTTTCTTGGACCTTTAGTTCTGTAAGTTTTATACTGGAGCAGCTGTCTTTCCTTCCATCTGTCTCTCTGGCTCTTCTGAGAAGAATTTTAAGTTACTGATGGTTGCAGCCATGACCTTGCTTTGTGGCCATGCAGATCAGGAGCACTTCCCTAGACAACAGCACTGCTGGGATTAAAGCAGTGCAAAGTAATACAGTCACAGACTGAGCATGGCCTTCTACATTTATAGCTCTAAATTAAAACTCTTGGGATGCAATAATCTGAAAGAGAAGATGACACACTTTAGCAGTTATTTTGGAAGCTATTTCTGTGGTCTTTCCTCAGCCAGATCCAGAGAGCCTGACATAGTTGTCATTATACTTTGCTCTCCATAAGATTCGCTATGTCTAGA
The DNA here is from genome assembly GCF_000690775.1 of Eurypyga helias. Classification (NCBI taxonomy): domain Eukaryota; kingdom Metazoa; phylum Chordata; class Aves; order Eurypygiformes; family Eurypygidae; genus Eurypyga; species Eurypyga helias. The sequence continues at coordinate 21,199 of NW_010234891.1, forward strand.
GGAGGAAATCCTATTGGCCATACACTTTTGGACTTGATTGAGGTCAACATTTCACTTGGGGATACTACTTGAGTAAAGAGGGACAGATGTGGAAGTCACTATAAACTGTCTTGATGTACAGATCAAATGTACCAGTGATAAGGATTATGAGTTGTTTGATGCAAGCTTGAGTAAAATAGCCCAACAGTTCTCATTTAGCCTATTTCATCTGAAACTCACTACATAACCTGGCTCATTCTCTTTCACCACTCTTCCACATACACCTTATCTCCTCTATAGTCTTTCAGCAGATAAATTGTCAGTCTTCATTCCTATCATTGTTCCAGAAAAACTCCCATGTGGATGTAGCCATGCTGACAATGAGCAGATATTTTTGGCTTAGCCAACATCCTCTGAAGAATTGGTGTAACAGCGCTAGGGGAAAACTTTTCCTGTGTCTGTCTGTGCATGGAAGTGACAACAGTACAGCGTCTGTAGCATGGAAAAATTCTTATTGCTGCAAATCCCAGTGGTCAGAATTGGGTTAGTGATCAAACCAATCAGCTGGAGAAAGTCACACAGTGCCAGGTGAGAATCGTTTCTAAATTACACACGTAAAATCCATCAGAAAACTCTACACATTTTTTATGCTGCTGATTAGTTAAGTTTCTGTTTGTTTCTGGTCATGCTAACATTGGTTCAGCACTCTACCTACAGGAGGTTTGAAGGCTTTAGAAGGAGTAACCTACAGAATGATTACAGTGAAACGGTATGTCTTGCAAATTATGTAAGGGTTGCAGATAGGATTCTTGAGAGATAAAAGCTGATATTCCTCTGTTGGCTTCTTGGGTAGTTCCCCAGATTTATTGGGTTTTATGATCACATATGCAAGATGTGATTATGCTTTTAAAAAATACATTAAAGTAATTAAAATTCAAAATGTTGAAAATGCTGGAAATAAATAGTAAAACCAATGAATGTTCTGGCTCTACTTACAGGAAGCACTTAGGTTTTCCTTCTGTCACTTAAGCAGTGCATAGTTTAGAAATCTGTGTATGAATCTTACATGTCTCTGTCTCCCACTTTACATCCAAATGATACTTGGCTGTATTCCAAATCTCAGAGAGCTCAGCAATTTTGAGTAGGATATGTCAAGTTAAGGGAAATTCGGTAGTGGCTGAAAGCTACATAGAAAAAGAGATGACAGTTTTTGAGCCTCTCTTAAATGGTAAAGCACAATACAGATAAATACAACACAGTGGTAAAGCAGTTCAACCTTGTTTCAACCAGATGACTGTATTTACAGAGTGCTTTATCTTTATCAAAGCATATCAAAGCTTTTATCAATACATGTTAGGAATCATTGTGTGGCTGGGATCTCTTCTGTGGACCTTCACCTCCAGAGGAGGTTGAGGTCCTGCAGTTTTGGCTGTAAGCACAGCCTAGGGCAGGCATGCCTGGCCCTGCCATACACCAGGGAAGCTGCAGTGACTGCAGGAACAACATGACTAAGCCTGTCAAGTAGTTTGAAGGATGATGCTGGCAGCGCTCATACTGGGGCTGGACCCATTGCTGCTTGTTGGCAACCTTCGGCAGCATGCTGATAATGCCCCATGATTTTGGGCTGCATTCAGATGTAAAGAGAAGCTGATGCATGGGCCTTCTTTTCCTCAGCTTTTCTGCACTCGCTTCAAGATTGTGGTAAGTGTCTTGCTGCTGGATGGCAGAAGAGACAGAGTTGTTACATGTCCCTCAAAACTCTGAGAGGAGGTTTCCTGAATAGGGTTTGCTCAGAAGAGACATCCTACCTACTGTATGAACATGCCTAGAGGCAACTAGCCACAGCTATTTTGGGATTTCTTAAACTGTTAGAATTCAACAGTGAAACTACTTTTCTATGTTTTAGTCACTTGTCATCGTGACTTTTGTAGGTTATGATAAAATAGGAACATATATTACTGGAAACAAAGAAATTTCACTCTTTTTTTTTTTTTCCCAAATACTGATTTTATTTTTCTTCCCCAGGCAGCAGTTCCTATCTGGTTACAATATTCATCAGTTTGTCAGTAATTCATTTAATAAAAAACCCTTTTTTAAAAGTTTTTTTTAACTGAGCTTTATAAACTTTACTGCTCAATGAAACTTTGTTTACAAGGTATGTGATTAGGAATCATTTTTTAAATCCCAATTAAAAGAATATATATATAGTTTTGTATTTTTTATTTATCTAAATGTGAAACAAATTGGATAGTTTATAAGTTTCCTATGGTTCCTTGAGGCTTTATAACTTTGATCAAGAAATGAAATTGCCCTCTTACCATTTTTTAAAGAAAAAACAAAAAGAAAAAAAAAAGAAAGAAAAATGTGATTTTAAAACTGGTTACAGCAGATATGCAGTAAATTTTGTCCACACTTTTTATAAGGTTTTTTACTGGCACAAATCCTAGGCATGGCACCACATCAAAATCTATAACCAGTCCACAGGTGCCAATTCATTTCCTTACTCATACTTCACTCAGAAGACTTCTGCTAGTCTGTGGCTTCCAGAGCTGGGCTCTGCTGTCATGCCCAATGGCACAAATCCACAGACAGTTTAATTAAAAGCTACAGAGAGTTTCTTTTGCCAAGAAACAAAAACAATCAAAGGCACTCTCCTTGGTTTCCCTCAGACACTATCCCTCAGTGGAACAGACTCTGGTGGCACAGTGGGACAGAAAAGGAGCCCCACGTTCTGCATCTCTTTGCTGGAAAGACAAGAAATAGCTTTTGAAAGTAGAGCTTCACCTTCCACTGAACACCAGAGATGAGGCTTGCAGACATGGTGGATCTAGGACTGAGCATCAGATGCAGTGGTATCTTTGGGATCAAGCCAGAGCAATGTGAAAGAGCAAGAAAATGAAGAGTTTTCTGCTGGACCAAGCACAGGCTTTCCCAGCAGATAAGCAGTGACCACTGGGAGGAAACACAGCTCATTCAAGAGTTTTTAATAGCCAGTTCCCAAATGGGCTGTGATTTTAGCAGCCAGTTTAACTAGACTAGACTGAGCTCTTTCCAACATAGCCCTGTTCAAAGAGACGTTAAGGAATCCCTTTGCCTGCTGCTCAAGACCAGATGAGAAACACATTGCTCAAAGAAGCTTTTACAACAACACACGAGACCCAATACTGTAATTACCATCACAAGTTCAGTAGGTATTCTTCTGTTTGTAGCATGCATTTTCCAAACTTCTTAATCTCCTATATCTGAGATATGCTCTTAAATAATGTATGCAGCAGTTTTAAGTTTCATTCTGATGGCATGCCTTTCAGGAGGGAATTTTGGGTAAATAAGTAAAACCTGAAACAAGGTTGGACTATGAGATGAAAATACTCTCCCATTTTGCAAGGACCATGGTTTTAAACCATAATCCTGTTTTGCCTGGGGAGTGGATCCATTTCCCCAAGTCCTGTTTGAAGCAAACCTGAATCTTCTGGGCATGGTTCAGAGTTTTGGCTCCAAATGATATATAAAAGCCCTGTGGGCTAGACTTCTCCCTCCTTATTCAGCTTAATTCCTGTGAGTTGGTATACCCATTTAAGTTAAGGTAACCTCGAGTTGAGCCAGTGATGATAAGCAATTTGATCTAGTCTTTACTGTAGACACACAGCAAAGGCAGAAGGAAAAGACCTCTACAAATGAGGTTGACACAAGGATGCTAGAAGCCTCTGCTCCAGCTCTTCTTGCAATATGGACAAAGGGCATAAAACTCACAGCCAGTTCAACCTCTGGTGGTTCCCAGGTTTGTGACTAATGTCATGATCTCATAAGTTTTCAGTCCTCTAGAATGTGACTTGGCTCGTCAGTAGATCTAAATCTGGGGCAATAGCCTACCTCTAAGTCTCCACCCCAAATCTCTTTGGCCTATGTCTAAAATGAACCCTTCCAACTCCATGTTTAAATAATGTTGGGGTCTCAGTAAAAACTGATAAGAGCCAGAGAATTCAGCCTAAATGCAAACAACCCCGTTCTCTGTAATGTGTTATCCTCCTCCTCCTCTTTTTCTCACAACAGCCAAGTGTTAGCATATTACATCACCAAGCCTTTGAATTTCCCTTCTCTTGTCATGTATAAACTTGACTGTCTAATACTCGCCTTATACACATTGCCTCTAAGCTCTTGCAGTCAGCAAACCTGCTGCTGACAGATGGTGCAGAAAAGTGGGCTGAGGTGGACAGTTTCCAAAAATTATGTCTACTCACATGATACGTAAAATACAAGCTCTCATTTAAAATTTGGTCCATTTTTGGTTTTGTTCATCTTTTTGAACTATTTTTATTTCTGGGATGGTTATTTTCTGTTGAGGATCTTTGTTTGTTTGTTTGGGCCAATGACAGCAGCATGCTTTCTGGCTTCTGTGCCCTGCTTTTGGCAGTTTCTGAACTACCAGACAGGAAATTCTCCAAAGTATTGCTGCTGAGAATTGGCCCACTTTCCTGGAACAGAGATAAAATGGAAGAGATGTGTCAGGTTCTTTCCTTCATATGGAGAAACCCATAGTAAGGCGTATAAAAGTCTTCAGGATTTCTTCCCAGAAATCCTCAGTAAGAGCTCCTGATTGATGAAATCACTGTCAGCAGATGATTTGACCATTGTATAGGCAGCATTTAGATTTGTAGATTATTGGGGGTGGGGGTGGTTTTTTGGGTTTGTTGGTTTTGGTGGGGGTTTTTTTGTTATCTATTTTCTTCTGAACAGTGTAATACATCAACTTGTTCCTTGTGAAACCTCTGAAAGAGGAACATTACTTCAACAGAAGGATATAACTTTTCATCAAACCTAGAAAAATATTTATGCAATGATTTTGTATGTATTTACCTATTTGTTTGGAAACCTTTTTTTCTTTCCCAAGTTAAAATTAATACATGCAACATGAAATGTCATATCTTATTTTCTTATAAGACCTAAAGCTAGGAAGGAATGCAAGCATGGTAAATATTACATTGGCTACACTTCAATATTTTTAAAAGATCATATGAACACTCAGGATGAACATATAAAATAACAAATAATAATTTAATACATTACTAGTATAGTATACTGTAGGAGATAATCTTGAATGATCCCTTAACATCCTTTCAGACAGCTTTATTTTCCATCTGGAACAAGATGTGAAAAGGACAACCTCATTTTTATTTGTTCATATGAATCTAATCAGGCAGTTGGATTGGGTGAATGTGAACGAAGACCATAGGTGAACACACATACTGGAAACCAAATGAAGGAGCAGATCAGTTTCTAAACAAAAGCATAATGGGCAAGGCATTGGTTAGCTTAGTCATCATTGCACTATATAAAAGATGCCACTTGTGGTAAAAACATGTATCTAGTGTAGGATTGTGTGCTGCTGTCTATGTAATGATACCAGGCTATAAAGCATGGTGCCATGACTGGTAATAATCTAATTTAACAGTTAATGCCTTTTTCACGGTTCTTTCTAAACAGCTGTTTGTTGAATTATGAAACAACAAGAGAGATTTGGTGCTCGAATGAATCACAGTTAGAGTTGACTGTAAAATGCGTGTGGGGCAAAATATTCACAAGCTTCTGTCCATTTAGGAAACAGAGTGTAGGCAGAAGATGAGGTGTGGGGGCTGCCGATGGGTGGACAAGGCAGATGTAACAGAGAAACAGGTTCAAGCCTGCAAACAGCAAGCATCCCAAAACAAAGATGCCTTGCTTCTAGTGGAGTATTCTATGATTAACAGATGGCAGCAGACCAGTATCTGTTGATCCCTCTAGCCAGGGCTCTGTTGGTGGATGAGACTGTCTGAGCAAACATACTATTGCCTATCTATAGAATCCAAAGAATAGCTAAGTGCTGTCAGTGCTGATATTCAGGGACTGAAGGGTTTTTGAGTCAAAGCAGTGATCAAAACACTGCAGTTGGCTTGGTGTTTGGCTAGTCCACTATTCATATGAATATTGTTTTCTGTGCGTAACATCTTTTTATAGAACTGGCTGTGCATGTAGAAAAGAGAATACAACTGGCAAATGTAAAGATCTTAAGCATGGATAATGGGCAGCGACATTCAGAGGGAAGGTCAACACCTGCTGACAGCAACTCTGATCTCAGGCTGTGCTCCAGCAACACACAAAACATCATTAGTGTGGTAATACCCAAGCACAAGTACAGGCTGGGTGGAGAGCAACCATGAGGAGAAGGTGGTGTTGGTGGACAAAAAGCCAAACATGAGCCGGCAGCGTATGTTGGCAGCTCAGAAAGCCAACCATATTCTGGGTTGTATCCAGAGAAGCATGGCCAGCAGGCTGAGGGAGGTAATTCTCCCCTTCTGCTCTTGTGACAACCCACCTGC
>NW_010234892.1:0-14282 GCF_000690775.1 Eurypyga helias
GCTGCGGGCTGGGCTCGGGGCTGACCCGCCCGGGGGGTGGGGAGGGGGGACAGGCTGGGTTTAGGGGAAAAATGGTGCTTTCCCAAGTTGCGGCTCCGCCGCCTCGCTGTTGCGGTTCTCGGAGCAGTGGTTCTGGGGGGAAAAGGGGAGTTTTCTGGTCCCGGTAATTGTCCCGAGATGATGCTCTGGCATCGGTGGGAGCGCTCAGCGTTGCTGGGATTGGGGTGGGACTGCTTTGTGCCGTTGGGATTGGGATAGGACTGATTTGTGCTGCTGTTTCTGGGCAGAAGGGGGAAAAAAAGGTGGTAAAATTTAAATGCCAGCAAGTGAAATGAAGGTAGAACAACAGTGACTTCGAATGCGTCACGGCTTAGGAGACACGGTGTGATATAGCCCAGAAAAATCCACTCCTGAATTATTTCAAGTTGCAGTGGGGATATGCTCAGGGAAGACATCAGAGAAGATCAGATGAAATCAGCGTTTGTGTTGGCTGCAGTTACTGCGCAGTTTATAAAGTCAGTAAGATTCCTTGTGAGAACAAGAACATTGACTGTAATGGAGTAAAGTTTCACAAAATACTCTTTTGCCGTATCCCTCAGATCTTTAGAAGCCAAATAAACTGTTCAGCACAGCTTTTGGTTTGGTGTCTGAGAAGTAAATCTAAGGAAGACCTTTGCTGTGGCTGAAAAATTTCCCTGTAATGTGACATCTAAGTCGTGGTCACTCATAAGATCGAGTCTTCATCCTTCCCTACTAAGAAGTGTGTCAAAGGGACAGTGAGAAAGTAAGCGGCTCCTTAAAGAGGGAGTAGGATACAACATGCCCGTTGGCACTTTTGTCAGGTACAATTACTGATAGTGTGTATCAAATAACATTTTTTTAAAAGATGTTTTGGTCTTTAATTTATGACTCAAAAATGTAATTTCCTTTGGACGAGTATGGATAATTTTAAATCTTGGCTATCCATTCATATAAATGATTAAAGCACAAAATATGCACCCTCAAATATCTATCTCACAAAAAATGTTCTTTGGGGAGGGGGAGGAAGGGAAGGTAATGGATGTGGGCTCCAAAAGGAGCAGTCTTTAACCCGAAGACACCTAGCGATCTATCTAAGGGCTTTAGAATATCCCTGTGTTTGTATACTTTCATTAAGGCTTGAGTCAGGTTGATGGCAAATCACTTAATGAGTTGCATCATTAATAACAAGCATCAATGCAATATTAATTTCTCACTCACCCTCCAAAAAGCTCAAATGTGTTACCATGCAAAGGAAGAGTGTCAGATGTGATTAGAGCTCGGTTACTGATACAGAAGAAAATGAAAATGAGGGTGCAGCTGTTAGAGGAGGGGGATTGTTTTTGCATTGCCATTTCCTCTTGTCTTGCACCAAAGTGGTTGCTACATTAATGCAGACCTGTTTTCAGTCCATTTTGTTAACTGAAAGCAAAAGATTAATGTTGGTTTAAGGTTAAAGATGTGTGGTGTGTGTTTAGCACTGTAGGCACCTGAATTTCTCTTCTGCAACTACTTCAAATTCCTAAGTTAGAGGTAATTTTCCAATTTAATGTAAGAACAGAGTGTTTTGTTGTATTTTCTTTGCTGGTCTCTTAAGTATATTACTTTATAAATGTTGTCACCTGATCCTAAATGCAATGATAGTTGAACTAGCAAAATACAAAATAAGAACATAAACACATGTAGTTTGTCCTAGCTGTGCACCTTATAATGTTGCATGCAACTATGCCAAATCTCATAAGCTGATCTTGTCTTAAGTCAGTGATCCCGAATGTGGAATCAAGCCAACGTGCTGCGTATAAGCCGTATATGTAAAACAGCCCAAAGGCTTTTGCCTTCAGAGACCACCATCTAACTCTACCTGTAATGGAGACTTCTCTGCATCCGGCTGCTTCTGCAGCAGTACCATCTGAGTAGGAATTGGCTTGCACAAACGGCCATCTCTGCACTTGAGGAAACAACCAATAACTCATATGTGATTGTGGAATTTATTAGCTTTTTCCTTTCTGCTGGGAGTACCCTTGCTCAGTGCCTTTTCCTGACTCTTGTGATCCTGATGGGGAGCTTGCTGAAGCGACCTGTGAAACCTGCAGGCTGCTCAACAGAACTGGCGTTGGGCCCTGTCACCCACCAGCAGAGAATTTGGTGCCTGGACTCGGTGGAGATCAGTGGCTTTGGATTAGAAACAGTGTGATGGTCTGGCCCTCTCGTCCAGGCTCATCATATACTGACAACTTGTTAGCGGTGGGGACCCAGTCAGAAATCCAGATATTGCTGTTAGCATCAGTGGGCTTGGAACAAGACCTCTTCCTTGGGATACAGCCTCTGTACCCCAAAGAGCTCCCATCTCGTAACCTGGTGAAACCTTTCTCAGAATAGCATCATAGGTCTGCCTTGTTGTAAACCGCTTCATTCAAAGTGAAACGAAATTAATTATTTTGTTAGGCAGATTTCCTTTTTAATCTGAAAGGGAACGTTTTGGAAAAAGATAGGTAAAATCTGGGGATTTTTTTAATTTTTGAAGTTACCTATCATAGCTAGAAGTAGTTAGGTGTTCAGCTGCATTTTGAATGCATTTTTGTTTTCGCCCTTTCCTCTCCTGGAAGTGTCACCAGAGAGTCATATTTTTAAAAGCTGTGTCAAATAAAAAAATAATTCCAAATAACAGTAATGTGTCTTCATTGTTCCTCTCCTCTTCCTCACTGGCTCCTTCAGAAACCTCACCTTTTTTGTTTGTTTTTGCAAGGTTTGCAGACATAGGAGAGACAGCCTCTGCTTCTAAGCATTATGTTTTTTTCTTTACTTTTCATATTCCTCATTATTAATAGTTTCTATATTATGTCTTTTTATGGCCTGGCTACATGTAGTTTCGATTATTCCCTTTACCAATGTTCATCAAATTTGCTAACAAGTGTTTTGTCCAACTTACTATTTCTGCTGACATCTTGTAAGTCCCCTCCACCCTGAAATCCCAATACTAATTATAAACTATACTTTGAAAACATTTTCTGCATCCTAGAAAATGACTGAAGATGTCTATAAAATCATTCAAGTGAAACAAAGAAACCTCAGTGTTTCGTGCTCAGCTCTCAGAGGCTGTGTGCCTAGCTTAATGCCTGGTTTTGGGTAGTGATTTAACTGGCACCTTTCGTTCTGTGGTTGATCAGTCAAAGCATAATATTACCCCAAGACAAACTGAAATGTAAAACTACACTTCTTGCACTACTAGCCACTAAAAAAAAAATATATTGTTTTCTTGCGTTTAGTTAAATAAGTCAAATTACATGATGATTGAAGATAATAAAGAGAATGAAGACCATGCATCTGAAAGAGGAAGAACAGCCATCATTTTTTCCTTGAAGAATGAAGTTGGAGGACTTGTGAAAGCATTAAAACTCTTTCAGGTATGCAATAATCACACTGCTACAGCAGCTCTGTATTTTTAAATTGTAAGGATAGTTCTGAAACAAACTGGAATTAATTCCCAACCTGGCTTGCACTTTGTACCTACAATTACACACCAAGTCAAATTTATGCCTCAGAAATTAGATCCTGGCTAGCTAAAAATACAAAATGTACCATCTGCACTTAGTAAAGACTGAGAGAGTTTTGCCTTTTCCCCTCAGGAAAAGAGGATTGGCATTCGTGATTTCTACTGCCCGTGGCAGGTAGATGCTTGGGGTGCTGACCCCCGCTGGGTTGAGTCCCGTGCCCTCGCCACCCTGCGTAGCCAGACGAAGGGTGCCCAGGAACTGCCGTTGGACAACCGCACTCCTTCAGGGGCTGGGCAGGTGTTGTGCAGGGAATAGGCACAGTGCCGCTGTGCCCCGTCGCTTGGCCCTGCATGTCTTAGGGTTTTCTCTGTGTTCCTGATATAATACATATGATTAAATAACTTTTCAGATAAAAGTGAAATATATGCCTTGAAAACTAGTGCTTTTACATCCCCTGCTTGCTTGTGAGATAATTATATGCTGACTTGATTGGCATTTTGGTGAATTTCCCCAGACCCGGTTGCTGATCAGCTTCCTATGGGAGGGATGAAAGGAAAAGGTCTATGAATTTAAGCCTCCTTTCTGTGCTTCTTGAATGAAAATGAAATTGAAAGAACACAGGTTGTCTTTCATTTTCTTCTGAACAGGAGGCTTTTTAAAATCAAACCATCCAACCCCACCCTTCCGCTCCAATAAGCAAACTGCTATCAAGAGATCCAATTAACTAAAGTAGCTTTGCAAAGGTGATGAATAGTCTATGCCAACAGAATATTAGTTTGAAAACCAAATTTTAGGTTTTAGTCATTTGGTTTTAGTTGATCTGTTTGAAAACACTACTTCTTATAAAACAGGAGAAGCATGTAAATCTGGTACACATTGAGTCACGGAAGTCCAAGAGACGAAATTCGGAGTTTGAGATCTTTGTGGACTGTGACAGTAACAGGGAACAACTGAGTGAGATCTTCCAGCTTTTGAAATCCCATGTCAGCGTTGTCTCTATGAACCCGACAGAACATTTCAATGTCCAGGAAGATGGTAAGTACAAAAAGCAGCTCAGATGAAAACATACTTCTCAATGTGTTGGTTTGAAACCTTTTTATGGTGTCCCCATCTGCATTTGTGTAGCATTTTCAGTCAGTACATACCAAGTTTATGCTGCTGTGTTGTGAGTGAGCAGGACTGCGTTGGCTGGCATCACCTTGGAATACAGGCTGTTTCAACCTGGTGCACATTGTGTGTCCATTTTCCGTGCTCCTGCCCCTGCCCAGTACAGCACATCTGGCATCAGTGGGAGTCCGTGCACCCGCGCAGGCAAAGGCAGGTCGGCATGTAGGCTGAGTCTGAATGCAGGGCTTGGCTGGGGACTGTACACCATGGTGACAGAGGTACGATGCTGACAGACACCAGTTCAGACACCGGTGAGAGTGGGAGATGGATTCTGCAATTTCCTTACGTAGCTCTTGAGTAAAAATTCGTTTTCAACTGCTGCCCTTCCTAACTGATTACTTACATTAGTGTGAAAGAGGTGCCTTTAGCTTTAGGATGCTTCAGATCCTGTTTACCTTTGCTTGGTGTTAAAGAGATGCCTAAAATTCAGGGCAGTGGGAAGTCAGTTCCGTGTATTTCTCAGCCACAGGCTGATAGGTAGGGGAAGGTGACATCTGGTGTCTCTTGGGTGAAAATAACTTACTTTAGCCCTAAGTCAGGGAATTTTCAATCTAAACCCTCTCCCTTGTCTTTTTTAAGAATGCTGAAGAGCATTGGGGTAGAAAACCAGTGTATTAACTTGTCTGCCAAGAGCTCTGTTATAAACCCTCTTGGGCTATAAAAAAAATAGAAGAAAAAAGTAGTCAGTAGCAAAACTGTAATGAAGCATGTCTCCAAGTCTGCAGGGCTGAAATTGTCTCCTCTTCCTCCGTAAACTCCTCAACAAAGCCGAATGCTTCTGGGGTACTAACCACACAGCAACATTTATTTCCCCGTGGTCGGTAGAGCAGGATAGGAAGGCTCAAACCTGGTCCCTCTCTGCAGGGACCACAGGTGAATCGCTTCTCTGCTCCTCTGCACCCTTTGTAGCCTAGAAGCTTCACGCAGCACTGTGCACCAGGAGGCCTTGTCTCAGTGAGAGCCTCCAGCTCATACTCCAACAGTAGTAACAGTGAGGGCCACAGCAAACCCCTGTTAACTGTTTCCTCCCCTGGACGCTTCGGAGTCGGCTGTGCTCTGTGGGCAGACTGTGGCAGTGACAGAGGAGGAAGTGTGAGCTGTAGGCTGGTGCCAGATAGGCAGTGGGCTCCCTTGTCTTATTCATGACCCTTTTAATTTATAGATTTCGCTTGTAACCGCTGTAGCCATACTTGAAAGTAGCGTCTCCTCCCTCCGTATGCTTGGTGTTATTAATAACCTTGTGGATTCCATGCGTCCCCTAGACATGGATAGTGTTCCCTGGTTTCCGAAGAAGATCTCTGATTTGGATAAGTGTGCAAACCGAGTGCTGATGTACGGGTCCGATTTGGATGCTGACCATCCAGTAAGTATTTTTCCCCCCTGTGCCCAATCCTTAGTGAAAATGATCTTTGTGGAGCTTACTGGAAAACACTGCAGCTTTTTCTCCTCCCTCTGCTTCCCCTCGGTGACACCTCTGTGGGTCTGAGCACCTTCTCTTGGGGGTTTCATGTCGTCTTCCTAGTTCAGGCAAGGCTGTCGCTGAATTTGGTTCCTGACCCTTTCTGCAAGGCTTACTCGTGCGAGGACTCTGGGTCTGGGCCCTGAGCGGTCGCATACAACTTAAAAAAAAATAGCTCTTGTGAGGCAGTCTTGGTTCCTCTTTCTCTTTTCCTTACTATAATTGGAGCAAACAAATTGGTATATGGGCAGTGCAAATGGGCAATTTGTTCTGTAATTTAGAATAATCAAGCAAGTAACAAAGTTTGTATGAATACCGATATGACTAAATGAATCCTTGTCTGCTGAATCTATATTTGTGTGCACAAAACCGCTGATCCTTCTTTTGAATTGGATTATTTGCTCAGTTCACAGTTATTAAACATTTCATACTGCAGCCATGAGGTTCCTGACCTGTCCTCTCATTCTTACACAGCATGCTTTTATATATCCCAACGGAAGAAATTTCAAGTGTCTTGTTTAAAATTAATTTATTTACTACAGCTTGGAAACTCATTATTTTTTCTCCTCTCCCCTGCCAGGGTTTCAAAGACAATGTCTATCGCAAGAGGCGAAAGTATTTTGCAGACCTGGCTATGAACTACAAACAGTAAGCTTGGTTTCTTCCAGAGAAGGCCTTCTGAGGGTCTGGAAAATAGCAGAGTGATCTGGCAGAAGCTCACCTTCCCTGGGCTCAGATCTCACTGAGACATGCTTGGCTTAGGAATCAGAACTGGAGGAGTAAAACAAAGGGAGATGTAAGACAAGATTAAAAGGTAGATCTAGGCCATCTTACAGCTCCCTGGGGCCTCTGATCAGCCTGAGGCCATGGTTGCTTGACCATTGTGGCATCTGCAGCAGTGCTGATCCTCAGGCGGGCAGTGATGCCAGCATGGGCTTCCTGCAGCGTGGTGCATCTGGACTCTGCGGTCCCTGCCCCTTCTCTGGAAATGGGTGCCACAAAGGAAGAGGGTGAACAAACGCCTCTTGCACAGCTGCCTGTGCCAGGATATAGTGACTAGGGCAGACTGGTCTGCTTTGCGAAGGAGAAGGAAGGGAGACGGAACCCAATATATAGCCCGTTGACCACTGAGCGTAAACTTACTGGGCAAATGTTTACACTTTAGTTTTCTTTCCTGGTTCAAGCTAGTGCATGTGATGTGTAGATAAGAAATTTTCTGTGAAAAGAAAACTTGAAGAGCTTCTGTCTTTAGAGATGCTGACTGGGGGAGGGAGCTCTTAAAGCAGTAAGAGTTTCATAGCCCAGTGCTGTAAACTCTTTCTAAACATGATTTTCATGTTGCTGTTGCCGGCTTGAATTTAGATGCCAAGTTCTTCAGTTCAAAATGACCTAGAAATGGTGGGTGTCTAGGGCTCTGTTCCACTGTGTATTAATGCAACTGATTATCACAGCAGAGAGCTGGTAACAGTGTGTTGTTAACAGAGATGCCCTTGGGAAAGCATCTGCCGTGCTGGCTACCTGGCTGGCAGTGGCAGCCAAGTGTAACGCTTCCATTGCTTTCAGTGGGCTTTATGTCACACCCTTCCTGTAATCCACTTTAATCAAGATCCTGAGGGCTAAATAGGAGACAGGGACTACAATTAATATGTTCAGACAGATGCTTGCCTCCTCTGCATAGTATGATTTACCTAATGTGTATATTTAGCTGCTTCCAAGCAATATGTTGTTAATTTAGGGAATTCTCTTTTTCTAAAACAAATCAAAAAGGTAATGGGAAGGAATTGCAGACAGGGAAGTTCAACAGGAAAAAAGCGTGTGTTCTCAGCTCCTAAAGCTGTAAAGGTTACACAGGTATTTTAAATGTTATGCTCAGCATTAAACACCTAAGAAACTGTTTACAGAACCGAAGCTTTCAGGCTCCAGCACGGTCAATGAAAAGATTCCTGTCAGTTGATTTAGGTGGAAAAGAGACCAAGCCCGTAGACTAAAAGCTTTCCAGGGCATAGACCAGATCTCGCTGTGTATTTGACAGCACCTAATGCACCGTGACCAGGTGTCACAGCCCTGTAGATGTTAAATAATAATAGTAGGTAAATAAGTCATCCGTTATTAGCCATTTACTGAGGAATTCCTTTTCTTCCTCTTGTCCTTGTAGTGGTGACCCAATTCCCAGGATTGAATTCACTGAGGAGGAGATCAAGACTTGGGGGACTGTGTACCGAGAGCTTAACAAGCTTTACCCAACTCACGCCTGCAGAGAGTACCTTAAAAACTTACCCTTGCTCACCAAATACTGTGGATACAGGGAAGACAATATTCCCCAGCTGGAAGATGTATCCCGCTTCCTGAAAGGTAACCTGCTAATTTTCTTACACAGAGAGGAACTGAGGTCCATTGCAAGTCACACTGCTGTTTTGTGGGCAAGAAAAAGCATCCTTGCTCACTTTTGCGTGTTTTCATTCTGGTCCTTTAAGAGGCCTTTTGGCTCTCTGTTTTAATGTCTGGGATATAGACAGACAGTGACATTTGAGGGGCAATGCTGCCTCTGAAGACACTGTTAGAATTGGCTGAAGAGATGCCCAGTTGTATTGTGTTGACTCTAGGCGTGAAATCATAGGAAATCAAATGACAGGGAGGTAGGGACGTTTTTACTAAATGTTGGTCATTCTCAAGCTTAGGCCTAATTTTCCCATGTGCTCTTGAGCCAAGCTACTGCTGTGGCCTTTACCCTAGGTGTAGCAAGAAAGGGGACAACATTGTGCAGTTCTATGTTAAACTAACGTGCAATTCCTCTGTTCCTTTTCAGAGCGCACAGGTTTTACCATTCGCCCTGTTGCTGGATATCTGTCGCCCAGAGACTTCTTGGCAGGATTAGCATTCAGAGTTTTTCACTGCACTCAATATGTTAGACACAGCTCGGACCCTCTCTATACACCAGAGCCGTGAGTTGTTTAATCCTGGGGTAGAGTTTGGGAGAGACAGTTTTGAATCTCGCTGCTCAGAGCCAAACTACTTAAAAGCTGTTCAAGAACACTAGGAAGAAGGCTTATTTTTCATGTGCTGAAGACAGCCTTCACACTGAATCTAATGAAGCTTTAGCTTGCTCAAGTGCCACCTTCATAGGTACAAGATTTTCAAAAGTAGAGCATGTTATCGGAGAGCTCTTACTGATATCATTGTGCGCAGAGTTACTTTAATGCTCAGTTGCATTATAAATATGGAGCTCAGATCTTAATTTGAGATAGCTTCATTTGAAAATCTGAGTTTATGTACTTATGTAGAGCTGGTATGACCTGCCCAGTTGCTTTCAGCTAAACATGATTGACATTTTTCTGTCTTTTGGATATTAAACAGTTTAACGTGAGACATGATATCTGTTCAGTGGTTCTGCTTTTTCACTGTACAACAAAGACCGATCATGAGTTTTCTTGTTTTGTTTCTTTTCCCAGCGATACCTGCCATGAGCTCCTCGGCCATGTCCCTCTTTTGGCTGAACCCAGCTTTGCTCAGTTCTCCCAGGAAATTGGTCTTGCATCACTTGGGGCATCAGATGAGGCTGTCCAAAAACTGGCAACAGTGAGTGTTTCAGTGCCTGGTGATCCCTCTGAAAGCTTTGTGCTTCACTAGGCTGAAGCACAAATCCACTTCATCAAATAAATTTGGAGCTTTATATCAGTGTTAGCCACACCAGCCGCTAGACCTATGCATTTCACTGGTTCTTGGCTTTTAGAGCATATAATGGTGTATAGGGAAAAAATACATTTTAAGGTTGATATGGTTGGTATTTTTCTTTGCTTGGCTCAAGAAAGGGTGCAACTTCTGGTGGTAGATCACTTGTTCCAGACTGAAATTCTATGGTCAGTTCTTTCAAAACAAAATCTTTTTACTTTTGGGAACATGATTCAATGATTTTAAAAGTAATCTGTTTCCTTTAATGTGTAGAGTGAATTGAAAGTGTTTTCATTGGATGTGGTGAGCCCTAGCATTAGATAACATTCAGCCAAGAAACTCAATTAATGTAAATTAATCTTGTTTTCTAGATATCACTTTGGATGCTTTGGCAAAAATATTTTAAGATGAAAATTAAATTTAGATGAAAAGTAATTGACCCCAGTTATGAAAGAACTGGTTTGCCGGTACTTTTGATTTCCCACTACCATCACCTGGTGCAGCTAGTGGTAAAATTTCTACTACCGTCGGTAGGACCAGAGTTAAACCATCTATGAAAATAGTGTTCCTCCCCACATACCTGCAGAAAACCTGAAATCCAGCAAACGAAACATCTTTAATTTTACAGGACACTAAGAAAATGAGAAAAAACTCTGGTGGGTTGATGTTTGCACTCACAGAGATCCTGTCTATACAGTGTTTCTCTTAAGCTGAAGCTGTCATGTCGTGACAGTATTTCTCAACAAAGATTTACATCTCCATGTTCCTACTGACATTGACAGCTTCCAGCCTAGCTGGGTGAGATAGGGTATCAGTCTTTGTTACGAGAAACATGCAGTCCTGTGGTTCTTCACCCTTCCATTCTGGCTTCCCTCCTCTTCGAAGCCCTGAGAAGGATAACCAAGTGATGATTGTCAGACATTTGCAACTGTTTGACGCCACCTGCCAATAGAAATGCCCCCACCTTGTTCACCACAGCCTGAATTATTTTACTCCTTTCTCTGTTTCAGTGCTATTTCTTCACTGTAGAATTTGGCTTGTGCAAGCAAGAGGGACAGCTGCGAGTTTATGGGGCTGGCTTGCTCTCTTCAATTAGTGAGCTCAAGGTAAGAATATCTCACTGCTTATTTGCCTCCTCTTAGTTTGTACCTGATTACTGTTGTCACTGTTTTACCCTGGTTTTTTATGAAGTATAATTTGAAAAATCTTTCTTTTGAAAACTCCAAGATACCTCCTAGGCTTTAAGCACATTCACTGTGGCAGTAATTACTGGACAGTCTGCTTTTGTATATATGCTGAGTGGCTCCCATGTCTTTGCAGGAAGCATTAGATGACTCTTATTTCTTAACGTTAGGTTCCAAGTAACTATTTTCAGAATAAAGCTCTGCTGTTTTAACCAGATTCTGAAAATATTGCTCTTGTTTACACGTGAGCCCTGTCTCTCGTGTAAGGAATTTCTATTTTGACACATATTGGCAGAATATGACGGTTCAGAGTTACTCTGTTTGCTAAGCTGTTGATCTGCAGATAAAATTTTTAAGGAGCAATCCACTAAATATAATCTTACTTAATCTTTTCCTTCACTCTACTTGATGTCCTCTTCCTCGTGGATTCTTTGTGTGGTGATGTTCCTCTGACACATGATAACACATTCTGGTACCAGCACTCGCTGTCTGGCAGTGCCAACGTCAAGCCTTTTGATCCAAAGGTCACCTGCAAGCAAGAATGCCTCATTACAACTTTCCAGGAGGTTTACTTTGTTTCTGAAAGTTTTGAAGAAGCAAAGGAAAAGATGAGGTACAGATTTTCTTTCCTGGTTTATAAAAGCAGGTTTGATTTCATGCATCTATAGTAGCAGCACCAAACCCTTTCATTCTTATCACAGATTTACAATTCTTTCATGGGGTTGGAAAGCAGAGATTAGTATTTGCTTGGTCTATCTTGTACTGAGTGGGAAGGATGGTGAACTGTGTAACGATTACAACTATTTTTAAAGAAAGTAAGTAGTTTTGAAAATTGGTTACCGGTACTGACTGCATACAGAGGATCTATTGGTGCTTTGTTTATAACTCCCTCTCTCTTTTTACCTCAATAGAGAGTTTGCAAAAACCATCAAGCGCCCATTTGGAGTGAAGTACAATCCATATACTCAAAGCGTGCAGATCCTGAAAGACACCAAGAGCATTGCCATTGTGGTGAATGAGCTACGTCATGAGCTGGACATTGTCAGCGATGCCCTCAGCAAGATGGGCAAGCAGCTGGAAGTTTAATAGCCCTGTGGCACTGTGATGCTCTCAGCAACGCTTTCCTCTTTTCCCTACCGATTTCTTTCTAGGCATATAATGTGTTGTGCAGAACTCTCTCCTTTACAAACGGAAGAGTGAATGGCCCATAAGGATAATCACTTTATCTTGTTTCTCTGTGTGAAGTCCCATACAGAATGTAACCCTCCATCCCCCTTTGGATAAAAAAGGCCTGGAGTTGCCTTTGAGAAGCTAGTGTGGGGGAGTAGAGAAATCGCTAGACTGAAGCAAAAGTGGGTCTGTGGATCAAGGCTGGGATCAGTGCTGCAGAGGGTGGCTTGTGAGGCAATAAAGGAATAATTCACCACAGGGAAATGTCCATTTTGCTACTAATTTTACAGCACTGCAGACGTCATAGCATAGGAGCTGTAGTAATCAGTGCTTCTAAGTCTGTGCTACTGAGTTTAAAACTAGAATGATTACAACACAGGCATGAGGACACAAATAGCTGGAGGTTCACCATGATAAAAATTAGAGTTGAATTTTGCCTTCAGAGGGTTCATTCTTGCCCCCCAAAGTTGCAAATGTGCTGTATGGCATGCTTCTAGTATAAAGCAAAGATACAGAGTTGTTGCATGAAATCCTAATCCTGTTTATTTTAAGAGATTGCTGTTGGATCAGGGATTCAGGATTTTTGTTGCTGTCCTTGATATTACACCTGAGGGAAGACCTTTCCTTACAGAAATATGATTGCCTTTTCCCTGATTGAATTAATTTAGCAAAAAATATTGCAGACCATCAGGTACTGACAGCACAAAGCCTAAAACCATTTCCAAATGACAATTTAATATTCTAAATAGTTCTAAAATAACACCAAAGTTTAAAACAACAAAGTTCATAGTCTAGTCTGGCTTTTTGTAAGATTAAATATCGTAATCATTGCTTGGTCTCTTTATTAAGCTGCATAAAGATACTTTTTGTTTCTTCTTTACTAGGCCTGAACACCTTCATTCCCTGTCAAGCAAATGATAAGAGGGAGGCCCAAGCTCCAACTAGTTTCAGGCATCCTGCACAGCCACACAGAGCTGTGCTGGCTGCTGTTTCTGTCGGCCCTGCCCGTGAAACGAGTATGTGTACGGGATATGGCACGTTGGAAGGGAAGATCTGCGATGTGCAGGGTGTATGTAATAGCATGTTACGCACAGATCCTTCATAGGTAGAGCTTATCAGGAAATCCAGAATTTTCAGCTGTGAAGGTCGCTGGAAAATTGGACTGAAATCTTAAATACAGCGGAGATACTAGTCCAGGGTTTTGAGAACTGGAAAGGTCTTTCAAAAAAGAAAGTCAGTTGGAGTTTCATGTGCTTTCTAGCAGGCCACATGTGCTCTCTAAGCAATCACTGACCCTATCTTTCCAAATACATTCACTGTTTAAATCTAGTCTAGATAATTTTTTCTGACTATTAACTCACCATTACTTTTTTTTAAAGAACATTTAGGATGTAGGAATGAGGTCTACAATATTTAAGGCTCACATTACACTTTAAAATATATTTTAGGAGATTTGTCTTTCTAAAGAACGAACCTTCTTTAAGTAAGGGAGGATTTATTTTGTCTGCTTTTGTGATAACAGTTAATATTCAGCTGCATTTAAAAAAAAAAAGTGGGATTATTATGTTGTTGAAATACACATAGACCTGTGTTCTATCAAATTGTTGTCTGAACTGTGTATATGTTTCAAGTAGGAAACCTGATAGTTGATAAATTAGCGCCTAATTTCAAATACTTGGGAAAACAGCAATTGTATCTTTGTTTGCACTTGTGTAGCAGAAAATGAAGTAAGCTGCTAAAAGTAATACAGATAAGATACATTTCCATGGCATTAGCAACCTGTATGTCTGGCTTGACACATCCAAACCTTCTGGCTCAGTAGAATAGTAATAATTTAAGTATTTTAAACTATTGTGGAGACTTTAAATGTCAATGAAATAAATGACTTGTTGATAATTAGAACAAAAAAGCCTTTACGTCAGCACGGTAGCAATAAACACAGAGCACTCCTCACTTCTGACGAAGGGTTTATGTGTTTTATACCATGATTTAGGTACTTCAGGCGTGTGACTGAATTCCATGTGTTTATTGGAGGAGTAACTTGTTTTCCCCTTGTTTCTTAACGGCTTAGTCTTTAATTCGTGTGGGAAGGGGTGAGCAGGTCTAGGGAGGGGATTCTGC
>NW_010234893.1:0-20549 GCF_000690775.1 Eurypyga helias
CTGTTATGGAAGGACTCTCTTTAGGAGAGTTTTTTGTTTCTGCTGGATGTGGAGCGCGGGGAGGAAGATGTGCAGGAGAAACTGCGTAATTTTCTGCCTTTCCCCTCAAAGCCAGACCAGTTTTCTGCTTCTGGACAACTTCTCCCCTGGGCGTTTTCCTCTGTCCAGCTGGTCTCTTTGCCAGCCAAGTAACAGTCATGCCCAGCCCCCAGGGGAGCCCCAAGGGGTAGGGGCAGCCTGCCCTTGCCCATGGCCAGGAGGTGAGCAGCCCTTGGTGGGGAGGCTGGGGCTGGCTGGGGTGCAGGGCCACCTCCCCACTTCCCGTGCCCGCTTCCCTCGCTGCAGCGCTCCTGTTTTCCTTGGCTCAGGCTGCGGGATGTGACGCTTGCTTCCTCTTGTCTCTGCAGACCCAGGGAAGGGGCTTGAAGGGGGTGGGTGAGCTTTGCATGAAGGGTTACTCAGCGATGGAGGAGCTCTCCAGCTCGGGGCTGGGCGCAGGCCACTGGGTGTTTGTCAGCATGGGAAGAGCTGCACAGTCCAGCTCCTCATCGGATCACTCAGTTTTTCCACTGCACACACGGATGGACAGACAGATGGACGTAGACGACAAAGCAAGGTTGCTAGGGAAGCTTTATGTAAGCGGCACTCGGCTGGCGGCTGACAGTGCAGCAAGTGTTCAGCTCCCAGAGCTCCACATCAAACCTGGCAGCACATCAAAACCTCTGTTTCATAACTCACTAGAAATAGGATTTTCTAACAGCGCCAAGAGGACTCGCCTTGTTGTGCAGGGACCTGGGATTTTACCGGTTGTTAATGGTTAACCAGGCAATGGCCTAAAGAATTCGGTAGCGCACTTCCCCATGATGAGGTACGTGATTTTACCAGGCAGCGTGCCTGGCGGCAGCCATGCCACTCAGATCCACCTACTAACAACACAACTTGGGGATTAATTAGCAATTAACAGCAACCAAATAATTACAGAATCAGCTGTCAGGAGAGAGACTGTGATGCCGTGAGCAGCTTTCCCAGGACAGGGACCACCCTCCGCTGGGAAGAGGGTGTGCAAGCGTGCCCTGGGGAGGGAGTGGTGCTGGAGCGGGGGGCTTCCCTGGGGAAGCACAGACTTCCAGAGGCACTGAGATTTCATGGGAAGAACAGGGTGCCAAGAAATTAAATTGGTGTACCCCATCCCCGATGACTTCACCCCCCTGCAGCAGCAACCCCTACCTGCTCGCCACCGCCACCGCAAGGCTGGGCTGGTGCCTGGGCTCCGCCGGCTGTGCCAGGGGAGCGAGGCAAGCATCAACTGTGCCATGGGCTTTATAAAGCATGTAAGGCACAGCTTGTCGGAAAGCAGAACAGTGGCTCTGGTCAAGCCTAGCCACAGGTTAGGGGTTTGCAGCAGTGCTGAAGGGCACAGGAACCACAGCACTGCTCCCGCACCCTGCCTACTCCCAGGGCTGCCCAACTGTGAGAGGGAGGCAAGAGCCACTCACCTCCTCTGCTCCTGGGCACCAGAGGGGATGGCAGTGTGCTCCTACCCTGGCTCCATGCTGAGATGTCAGGATGGCACAGGAAGGGCACTCACATCTTTTTTCAAATGTTCAAAAACGAGTAAGCGCATTTGATAGTTTCATGGAGATAGAAAAGGCCCAGATATTCGTCTTATTCATCACTCTCTCCTTGCTGATGAAGAGTTATCCTCTCTTGGACATTATCCAGTGTTTTCTCCAGCCCCGTTTCGAGCGATTCAAGTGATGGGACTTCCTCTGGGAAACTCTGTTACTGTTTAATGCGCTTTGCTGTAAGGAAGTGCATCTCGCCCTGCATTTGGCTTCAGCAGTTCCTCTCCAGGCTCTAGGCCTGCTTCCCAACGTGCTAGCTGCTTGTGGACTCCTGTCTCCTCCAAGCAACTAGATGTGTTGAGCTCTTTTCACTTTCTCCATCCGTCAGTCTTAATCCTTTAATCATCTCCTGCTTTCCTCCTCTCTGCTGCCATCTGACCCATATTGGCCTGGCTTTACCAGTCATGGTCAAAGTGTCTCTGGGTGGAGAGAGCCCTCCTGGTGTGGGCCTGAGGTTCCGCAGGCTGCGGCAGCAGTGGCTCTCCGACAGCTCTGTGCTTATCCAGCTCGAGGCCAGTGAGTGTGAGCTCAGCGGCTGGCATGGGAGAGTGCAGCTGGAGGGATGCTCTATTTTACACCAACTACTAATGGCCCAGAGGGGCTCTTCTGGCCAAGTAGGACTGCTGAGGCATAGAAACACCCTGGCCACACAGAGCTTTTGCCTTGGCCATGCTCCCTGCAGAGGAGCAGGCAAGAGGTTTGGGTGGAGGAACTTCTTAGCGCAACACTGAAAGGGCGAACTGCCAGGCCAGTGCGAGCAGGGCGGTCTCAGTCCTGTGCCCTCAAGGAGCATCACCCATGCATTTGCAGGGTGCCTCATACCCGGGTGCCTGAGCTGGATGGAGCAAATACTTCCTGCACAGTCAAAATAACTGGATTGGACCAAGTTACACCCCTGAGGAGTCATGTAAAGCAGTCTCCTTCCCTCCATCGCCTCCACAGCCCTTGTGCTGTGTAGAAGCTACTGTCTGCAGCTGATTCTGATCCGTGCATCCTCCTCTGCTTGAAGGTGCAGGGATGTCCCCGTTCCTCACCCACCAGTTTGAATTGTTCCCATAGGAATATATTTCTGTGGTCATATTCCAAACCCCTTCTTGTCCCCTCACCCCTTTTCCATGTCCCTGTACTTGCAGCTCCTTGGTATGGAGACTAAGGGGCCACGAGCACCTCCACCCCATGCTCCCACACGCTGCAGGGGGGCCCCAGCCTCTGGTCCCCCACTGTCCTGGCCCCTCTGCCTCTGGGCATTCGTCACAGCCCTCAGCCTGGGTCAGATGTCTGTGTTCCTTCTCGCTGTGGGACCCAGCACTATGGCTCTCTTTTTGTTTCCTTTTGTTTATGGTACTCGATCCAGCTTTCAGGCCATGCGGGAACGCGCTGCTCCCGGCCAACTTGAATTCATTTCAAGGAAGATTGCACAAGAGTTCAGGGCTGGTGCTCAGAGCCAGGCCTGCTGGGCTGGCTGTTTTGTCCTCTCGGGCCCCGGTCCTGCTGGAGGACCTGCTGGCACGAAGTCCGGCCAAAGTGGAGTCAGCAGGATGCCGCACGGCCTGCCCGGCTGGGAGGAGCCAGAGCAGCAAAGTCCAGCGGAGGTCAGGGACAGGCTTTGCAAATTTAGCTTGGAAAAAAATAAAAAGAGAGAGAGAGAGGAATAGAGTTTATCTGGGATGCTTTGGTCTCTGTTAAAGCCATGTGGATTGATTGGAACCCCAGCTACCTCCAGGTATAAATAGCTTTTCTTCCAGCCTCACACTGAGGCGTGGCAGAAGAACCAGGTTCTGAGAGGCCAGTGAGGGGTTGGCAAGCCAAAATAGCTGCCCTGAAGTCAAAGGGGAAGTGCCGTAGGGGTCCTGATGGCTTACACAGCTGTGGATGTGTCCGGGAGCCTAAGCTATCCTCCCTTGGTGGTGGGGCTGGCACACCCTGCAGAAGCAGCTTGCCGGGTTGCCGCTCACAGTCTCGTTGGCCTTTGGCAAGAGAAAGCACTTACTACCCCTTGTCTCCCAAGCACAGCTTGTATTTCAAGTGACGTGAAAACCCTGCTTCCCATCCACGGGTTTAAAAATGCTGCAGGCAGGTGAAATAACCCATTTTTTTAAAAATGATTCCTAACTTTTTTTCAAAGGCAGGTTTGTTATGTTTGGTTGGTTGGTCTGTCTTTTCGGTGACCTTGTCAACGAAGATATCAGCAAAGAGCTGATAGGGGAATACTTGGAAAAAAATCAAACCTATCTGCACGAGCGGGCTGCGGTGGAGTGGACCCTGGGAGAGCTAGCTGACCTGCTCAGCCTCCGTCAATTATTTTTGAAAAATCACGGGGAACGGGAAGCTCCAGGGCACAGGAGGCTCCTCAGCAGCCTGTGGCTGAGATGTTGAAGTGCCTCGTGACACCCATTGCCATCACAGCTAAGAAATTTTGTTTGCTTTCCTGACACAGGACCCTCCCCACTTTGAAGGAATTTGGAATGAGTTAAAATCCCTTGGGAAGGCCCTGTCTTTCTCAGAGGTGGGATTTATCTTGTCTGGCTGTGGGAGTTTGAAACCCACACAACCTTCCATCCAAGACAATCATCCTTGCTTCTCTCACAGAGTATGAGGAGAAACAGGCATCTCACAAAGCATGACTCGTTTATATGTTCAGTGAGACAAATCCTTTGCTGGAAGTGATCACCTCTTCCATGGAGCATTGAGGGAGCCTGGGAGGTTTGGTTAGCTGTGGTTGCCTACCTTAGACAAGCACTAGATAATATGACCTGCCCTGGAGAACACTTTTGTCACTTTGGAGTCAGCGAGCCTCATCTGTGGCTCCGAACGTGCCCGATGACCTACAGTGGATATGAAACGACATATGGTGGGTATGAAAGAGCTTGCTCACTCTTCCCCCTTTCATCTCACAGTATAGGCCTTGGGGTGGGCATGGAGACAGACGTTAAGGTCCAAGGGGCTGCTGTATTGCCTGTTCCTCTCTCTGATGCAGCCTGCACCCCTATTTCATCCATTCACTTGCCCTTTTCAAGCCCAGGGGTTTGTACCTGGACACTACAAATTCTTCCTCAGACTCCCAGGTTCTCGTGTGCCTTCTTAACTGTTGGCAATCTCTTTAAAAACCCTGATGAATGTGATGATGCAGCCCCTGAGTTATTCTCACTTCCACCAATTTCATTTGAGTACATGGCAATATTTTCCCCATACTTTCCAGTTTAACATAATGCTGATAAATGATATGACAACGATAAATTTTCATTTTATTTAAAGCTGTTTATAATCCATATCTATTATGGAAAGTCATCAATTATGCAAAAAGCGTGAATGTTTAAAGAGCCTCTAAAGTGTCTCTATTTATGGATTGCATGTTGTGTCATCTTTACTCCTTGCTTGTGCACACACTGGAAAGGCTCCTCCATTAAATATAATTTTCGCACAAAGAGCCTGAAAAATGGAACGTGACAGGGGGATTTAGACAAGCTGGAGGCTGGTTGCAAAATGTGGCTGAGCCATAAAAATTTCACCTTGTGGGAGAATCCCTCAATCCTCAAAGCTAGGTCTAAATCAGATAAACTGGATGGATGCAGCGTGCCTTGGGTCAAACAGCCACAGTCTACCACTCTCCTGAAGCCACCTTCCGTAGCTTAGCCGTGGCCTCTCAGTGAAGTCCTTCATGAGCTTTCACTGGCAGGGGGGTCCACAACGCACACAGCCCAGTGACTTCTGCAGTCAAAAAGACATAGGAGCCATCGACTGGGTCGTGTGTTGACCACGCTGCAGAGACGCGTGTCTCGCAGAGGGCTGCTCCTGCTCGGTGCTGCTCTGGAGTGAGTGAACGAGATGCTTAAAATGGCTGAGATGTTGCAAATCAGGCAGCTATTCCTCTCCTCCGAGCTTGCACAGCAACCTATTTGCTACGGAGGGCCAGATTCTGCTTGCAGGGCAGGATCTTCGGAGCCACTTTGCATTAACACCAGCGTAACTGGCAGCTTGTTTTGGCATGCGCATTAAATCACAGTGATGGGGAGATTTTACAACAAGGAATGCAGGTCAGGGAGCGAACACCAAACAGAGACCCTTTAAAGGAGTCAGAGACATTGGCATCTTGGATCGCTTCTTTCCTTTCAAGATGCTGGGGAGACAAAAAAGTTAAAGTAAGGAAATTAGATCACAAAAAAGGCAAATTAATGAAACAGCACCGTCCTGGCCTGATGCTGATCTTGCGTATGATGTGCCAGCAAATCCCAGTGTATCCCGCCACACATCTGGGTGTTTCTGGGACGGCTCTGTCTATTCAGGCCTGCCTGGATGTCGGAGGGGGCCCGCAGCTGCCACGGCTCTCCGGCAGCGTGCGACAGGAAAGGGAGAGCTTTCTCACACGTCCGACACAAGAAGTCGATTGTGGGGATTGTTGGCGGGTGACCTCCCTGTGTTGCCGGTGGCGGGGCTGCTGGGACACCCTCCAGGACACCTTCTACCCTTGCTTTACAACACCCATAGCATTGGTTAGGTGAAGATTTGGGTACTTAAACATGTCTCCAAAGTAGTTGTGGTTTTAAATTACTTACAATGTATGTAGTGCTGTAGGGGATGTGTCGAGTTGTGACAAAGACAGGGGTGTGAAGCATAGAGTGGGAACCGTGGTGGCATCTGCACTTTTCAGACATACCACACAAGGTCACCTCCAGGATCTCCCCGCACCCAGTGCCAGTATTTCATGCCCTTCAGGGCACTTGGTAGTCTTTGCCATGAAATCCTTCATTTTCTTTCACTCTTCCTTTCCCCTTGTAGCCATCAGGAGATGTCCTTGACAGCACCACATGCCTTTAAGCCAAGTAAGCAATAACACAAAAAAGGATTTGCAGCCATAGTGCCTTTTATTGAGTGCATTAAAGGCCTGGGATCAAAGCCTGGCTACTTCCAGCACTAGAAGAGTTGCAGTGGCACATTAGTAGGACTTTTTTTTTTTTTTCCCTCAACCAGTTCAAACAGCTATGCAAATTTTCCATTCAGCTTCTATTTTTTCCCTAGGCTCATGGGATGAGGAAGGATGTCCTCTGAATGCTGGCCTCTCCCATGTCAGACACTGCCTCTCATTGCTCTTGTCCTGATCCGACCTGGCTGTCACAAAGCTCTGTACCCAATGCTCTGACTGCTGGGCTGGTCCAGAACATCACTGCTCTGCCAGAGAGAAACCTTTTGCATTACAGCTGTGGGCAAATCCAGCTTCTCTCGTGCCACACAGAGGAGTATGATTCTGTTTTGGTAGTTCTCTCCCATTCATGGCGACCAAAGGGAGAGAGGCCTGCTGAGAGACTCCCTGTGGCCCTCAACATCCTGGTGCCTACCTGTGCATGTCAGCATCTCTGTATTTTACCTCCTCTGCTGGACATACTCTCCAGCGCTTCCTGGGAGTGCACTTGTCTTTCCATAACTGCATCCCCTTGGTGCCCAAAATTGTTAACTACCAGTGTGCCCTTTTCCCCTTCAGCCAGTTCCAGACGAGTACTCAGTTCACAGCGTCAGTTCTTGCTGTTAATCCATAAACTATAACGTTTACATCAGGTACTGTTCAACATAATTAGATTTCTATTACATGATGTTCTTTCCTGTGGTTGAACAAGACTTGCTTTAATGAAACAGCCAGCCCCAGGTGAGGTTTAATTGTAACCTCGGCATTAAAGCTCTGTGCTTGCACGCTGCTCTCTCAAAGCCTCCGTTCTGCCACACCATCGCCTGTACTTATCTTGACACGACACGTTAGCAATCATCCATAGCTCTCCAGCAGCGAGACCCAGCCTTGTCCTGCAGGACATGAGACCTCTCCCAAGGACCTACTTTTTCCACAAAGAGAGGAATAAAACCAGGATGGCTCCAAGTCAGGTCACCCTGACTGCAGTGTAAACACATTACCTGCTCTGGTGCAAGCCAGAGTAGAAAACAAAGGCACAATAGACCAAACAAGGACAATACACAGAATTTGATCCAATTATACATCTAAAATCAGGGCTCTTTGTGTGGCAATTTTTATTTTGTGCTGAGAGAGAAGGAAAGCAGCCTTACACATAATGGAGCGGCGCTGGGTACTAAAACACGTCTCATCTCACATAAAGCAGCAGTAATGCCTCCTAAATCCACCTGTAGCTCAGCTGAGAGTTTATTTACTCCCACTCTTACCGCCACCATTCCCTGCAGTTAAAAACTGTTGGTATGCAGGAAAAGTTTCCTCCGGCAGTGCAGGGGCTGTGGCCGCCCCCCTCCCTGAGCCCAGTGGCTGCTTTGATGCCACAAGAGCATGACAGTAAGAGAAATGCCTGGGGAAGTGAATCAATAGCAGCAGGCCAGCCAGCTGCAGGGTGAGGACAGGGTAAATTGCTGGAAGAAACTTTCCCAGCCACCGGAGGAGTTGGGAGAACAATGCGGAGAAGAGGATGTGAGGCACTTCCCGCCGCTGGCCAGCCCCGCGCCAAGGAGTGTTGCTGCCTCCAGCGCTATTGTGGTACCCCATCATCGTCCAGAGACGGCCTTTGCTGTTTGCTCTGGGTTTCTTTACTCGTTGTTTCTTTTAACTCTCTCTCAGAGATCTAATCGTTGCTGCAAAGAAAGGGGGCTCTGTCCCCCAGCCCTTCTGGCTGACACCAGCCCATCCGAGGCAGGTCTCTGGGCCAGACAGGGTATGCTGGTTCCTCTCCAGGATCTGGCTGGTAGAACAGTGCCAATGTTTCTCTTCTTTCTTTTCCAATCCCTCCTTCCCTCCTCCCATCCCTGAGAGATGGAGATAGTGGATTTCTTGTTTGCTCTGCTTCCCCATTACCTCTGTCAATTGCCAGCCACTCGAATCTCTCTGTCTAGATCCTGCAGAGCTACTTCTCTCTATAACATTCAAGTGCCTTTTGCAAGTGAAAAAAAAAAAAAAACCCCACCCCCCACCCCAAAACCCCCAAACCACCAAACAACCCAGCCCTGTGATTTTCCTCCCTGCTATCAGGAAAGAGGTTTGTTTGTTTTTTAATGAATGCAAAAGAATGCAGAGAGCAGTGAGGAAAAGCTTGGGCAATGGCTTCGACACTTCTTTATTTAGGCTGCTCCGCATACATCAGCTGAGCTTAGCAGGCGGCAAAGCAAGAGCTGGATGTTATTTCAAACCACCAAACAACCCAGCCCTGTGATTTTCCTCCCTGCTATCAGGAAAGAGGTTTGTTTGTTTTTTAATGAATGCAAAAGAATGCAGAGAGCAGTGAGGAAAAGCTTGGGCAATGGCTTCGACACTTCTTTATTTAGGCTGCTCCGCATACATCAGCTGAGCTTAGCAGGCGGCAAAGCAAGAGCTGGATGTTATTTCAGGAGAAGCCTGGTCTTTCCGGCTTGAGACAGAGTAGTGTCCCTGGAGGGAAACTCTCAGTTCCTGTTGTGCATGGGTGATTTGGGAGGAAAAAGGACAAGGAATTCCAGCAATGTTGCTTTTCTTCTCTGACTTCCAAGCTTTGCATAGCAGGTGTCCCCAGGGCAGCCCGCTGCCACTGAGACAAGTCGGAAGGGGTTCACACCTGCAGCTCTGCCTGGCCTGGTATTTCCCACCGCTCTGATACGGGGCACTTAACAGCTGCACCAGGCCGGAGACAGAGCAGGCACATCCATGGCATGATGTGGGAGATGGACAGTGCGTGGTGGTGCTAGGGACTCAGCCACACGTGGGCAGACCACCCATGCTAGGTGGCATGGGCCAGAGAGTTCTAACAGGTACATTCCAACTGCCTGCCTGCTGGAAACAAGGCTGAAATCACAGTCATGTTGATGGCAACACCAAAAAGGGAAAAAGCCAAACACCAAAGCAATGTGGCAGATCAAGCACAACATTTCTCTTGACTTACTGCTTGGCACTTCATGTTAGTTTTAGGTGTTTCTACCTTACTGAAAGTCAAATCTCAGTCTTGAAGAACTACTTCAGCATGAAAAGTCAAAGTGCAACACATAGAGCAAGCTGCTTAGACTTACAATTTCAATCAAACAACATATATATTTTGGCCGTGGCTCTTTGCTGAATTCAGCACAGATTCAGGCTTGGTCAGCCTGAAACTGCATTTTTCAATGCATAAAATATTTATTGCACTTTTTTATCTGCTCTAGCCATGATGTTATGTGAATGACATCTCTGCTATACCTCAGTAGTTAGGGCATATCTGTCCTTTGGGATTCAAGCAGCTCTGAGATAGGTCACCTCTAGTTGCAAACACAATATTAATTTGCACGTGGTAAATGTATTTCTCCCTCAGTCACACAGGATTTTTGCTTCTTTCAAAGTGTGTCGTTTGTAGCAGATTTTTATGCAGATTTTTATGCAAGAACTTACTACTAGGTTGTTTTCTATTAATGCAGAAATATCTTTCATGCAATTTGCATCCCATTAACAGCTTCATAAGAGACGATCCTGATTCTAATGGCTTTGCACAATAAGCCAATAAAGACAAATATGGAAGGGATTATGGAGTGTGCTGCTGTTACACCCGCAGAATGGCTCGCGTGTTCAGAAGAGGCGCATCAACTCCTCTGACACCTAAGGTTAGTCCTAAGAGTTACTATGACTGATATTTTTTAGGAGAGCCTTGACTGTCTTTTATCTCCCTTCGGTTGCCCTCTCCATGTTCTTGTGCTGGCAGCAGAAACCAAAGCAGAGCCCCAGCTCACAGGGTCCACTGCCTCACAGGTGGGCATCCTATGCAGCCTGCTGCGTGGGGAACGCGGCCGGATTGCAGCGCTGCAACAAACCCTGTGCAGTTGCATCATTTCTGGAATAACAGCGGAGGCTGCCTTGGGCCAGGCATAGGTGCTAGCCAGTGTCCCTGCTGCTGATAGATACCTCCCCATAGGCACATTTACACCCCGTGCTTTCCCGGTCGGAAAGGCCAGGTGTCTGCGCTGAGCCTTTCAGATCTGCTGCTCGCCTTTGATGCTGCTGGCGTGGCGTAGGCTGTTGGGCAGACTCACCAGCCGTGGTGGAGGAATAACTCTCTCCACCGTGTCAGTCTCAGTCCTTAGCCTCGGGGGTTTCTTACAGGGTTTCATAAACAGGGGGTTGGCGGTGAAGGGCAGACGTCAGAAGCTGGCGTCCCACTGCCAGAGCCCTGCAAGGGTGTGCTTGAGCCGGGAAGCGGCACTGAGCTGCAGGGAGGATCCTTCTCCTGTATGTCTGTATGCTGTTTCTTACCAGGGTTAGGAAACTACTGCTGTGATGGATGAGGTGGCAAAGGAACAAAGCTGCTGGGAAGCTGGCTTGGAGGAGAGAGGGAGCATGGTGGGAGATGGAAAAGCAGAGGTCCAGGAGATGGTGGGACCTGCCTACAGCTACTTTTCCCTCCCTCCACCAGACTCTTCCTGGTCTGCTCCTGTTTCATCTGGGAACAGCAGCCATGGGTCAGCCCAGCCATCTGGCTCCCTTGTGCCCTCTCTTTTCCTGCAGGACACAGCCTGAAGTTTTCATACAAATTCAAGTAATTGTCTGGGCTCCTGGGAAATACATGAAAGGGGACTCTCTTGAACTGCGGCGATGCCCAGACCACACTCCCTCCCTGCGCACATGTAATGCTCTGTGTGTTGTTAACTAGCTCAAGGTTTTTACATACTCAGTTGCCTAATAGAGTTTCTTCTGTCTGCAACAAACAGTGCTCAAAAATGTTTTTTACCTTCTTTGGTCACGTTTGTACATGCTCTTCTGTTTCAGTTGCTCGGCCATTATGGGGCTTCAGCATATTTTGTCTGCATACTGCGGCATGCATTTTCAGCTTCATGGTTATCAATGTTGTCTTTATGCCTCCATTTGATTTAGAACTGGCTCATAAATGCAGCACGCTTGTGGAGCCAAACAACTCCTGATCACGCTGTGGGAGACGTTCAGAAATGCAGTGATGATGAGCAAGACATAGTCCCAAACAAGCTCAGCATAGTCTTCCCCAGTACAGGGGTCCCCCACCCACTGCCCCCCAGCCAGCGGGTGCCAGCCATCCCTGCCCCTCGGGGGTCATGGTGCTCAGGTGCACGTGTACATTGGGCACGTCCTCTTGGGCTATTGTGGATGGAGCAAATCTGGTGTTGCCAGGCCACAGCTGGCTCTGGCACTGCAAGACTCATGGGGTGCACACATTTTGCTGTGCTGGAGTCGGAGGTGGCCTCTGGGCAGTCTCACACAGAGCCACAAGGTATGAGTGACCTGCCCGGTCTTCTGCATGCATGTGCTGCAGAAGGGGGACACCCCACAGCACCTTCTTGTACCGGCATGTCAGCAAGCATCATTTAAACCTTCCTCTGCACATATCCATGTGTCCACGCACACCTGTGAAAGGCTTTTTTTGCAATCAAAAATTAAGCATTGACACCTTTTTTGTGGTAGAATTTTCAGGGTCATGGCGTATTCACACAAGGTCTGTCTTGCTTTAACTTCATTAAGAGTCTGTTGTGGCTTCTACCAGCCTTCAAGACAGCAGTACCACGAGCAGATGAGCTGAGGATTTTGCAGTTTTTTGGAAAGCACTGAACAGGCATCATTCCCCTTCCTGGGACCCATGGGGTTCAGTGACTCTGCTTGGCAGTGGCAGGGGCTGGATCCTGGCCTCAGATCTGACTGGGGGCTGTGTCAGCCCAACTGTGTTGTCTTCTGATTCATGGTCTGATGTCTTCTGGCCTCATGTCTCTGCATGGCATAGCTTCGAGCTGAATGCACACCCCTCATGGGTGCACTGCTGGCCATCTTGGGGCAAGCCCAGGCTCAGGAGGGTGCTCAGCAGTAAAGCAGCCCAAGGAGATAGACCCAGTCACCTCCCAGGATGCAGGATGCCTGGGAACCATGCCTGCTTCCCTCAAAATGCAATTTCCATTGCCACAGGATTTTGCACTAACCCAAGCTTTTGTGCTTCTTAAATTTCTAGCATCTGTAGGGTGTAACTTTATCAAACACCAGAAAAGACAGAGCCAGCTTCAGTGTGTCCCTCCCTTGTTTTCTTTTCCCTTTCTCACAGACATTGAATGTTCCTTTCATCTGGACTGTACTTCTGTTTTATTCCTTATCTTTTTCTTCTATAACTATTACGATGATGCCTAGCAAAGACCAGGACCTTATTAAGCACAGCCAAGAAAAATGGTCTCCAAAGTGCCTGACTATGAAGTGCCTTTTTTTTTTTTTTTCATTTCTGCTTTTAGTAACTTCTGTCACCACTTTTTCCTCCATCCTTTTTCTGGGTAGCTCTTTCCTTCCTTCTCCTGTCTTCTTTTATTCTTCTTTCTTTTCTCTTGTTCTCTGGAGCTTCTTGTTCATTGCAGTCCCCCCTTCTCTCATTCCTGGCTTCTGTTTCCTTAATTTTCCACTTTTTATCTCCCCAGTAGCCTCTAAGCCCATCTCATCCATTGGCTTCTGCCTCGGACATTTGCACCACCTTGCTAGCTCCACTTGTATCTCAATGTCTCAGCAGCATGCAGAAAGGAGGGTGAAGCTTAGCGGTCCCTTCTCCTTCAGTCTCACGGCAGAGGAAAGGCACATTTTCCCTTCCTCCCCACCGGCAGAGATGCAAAAGCCCGCTGCAGTCTCCTGCCTCTATGCCCTAGAGCAGATGCCTGCAGGAATTGCTCCCATCTTCCCTTGCCGGTTGGTGAGTGACATGTCAAGATTTCCTCCATCCCAGGAGTTTGGGACTAAGGAGCTGAGAGGAGCAACATCACTGAAACATTTCTTTTCTTCCCCATCTGCCCCTGTGTTAGCAGCCAGAGAGGAATACAAAAGCCTGTCCTGGGAAGGTTTTGGTGGAGCAGACGGTGAGTTGAAGGGCTGGCTGACCTTGCTCTTCAGTGGGAGACATCTTGCAATGCAGCAAGTGACCCATACAGGGGGCATTACATTTTAGTGTGCAAATCATAGAAACATAGAATCACAGAGTTACATTTCTCACAGCCCAAGACCTCCTCCTCCGAATGTGCCCCAGCTGTGCCCCTGCACAGTCGGTGTGGAGAGCAGGCACCCATGCCATGTGTGGTGGCCCCGCTTTGCTCAGCAGGGTTAGCCACCTCGCATGCCAAGCTAGTGGGCGCAGAGCCAGCATTCATCTTTAGAAGCCCTTCCAGCACTGGGCCGGCATCCATGGATTTTGCCTTAATCAACACATGTCTTTGAGGGTTGCCCTTGGTAAAGAATACTTCAGCAAAATGATTATTTTCATTGCAGTTAGCATACAGTTTTCCAAACACTCGGCACTGTTTGGGTTTCTGCTTCAGACCACAACACTTACAAGTCAAATGTTGGGCTCCTTGGTATAACTTCCTTCAGCTATGATTTTATTTCTCTGGGGGCTTCTGCTAATCCTCTCCAACATTTTCCACCATGGCACTGTGATGCCTGCACTGATACTGAAGGCCTTTATATTTGCTGGCTGCAATTAGGGCTGACGCGCACACATAGACAGGGTCGGAGCTTTTGGGGTGGCTTTCTTGGGGGTTTTCAGGCAGGTGATGCAGCTTTTGTCATTCAGGACACTGTGTGCAGATGCCTTCAGACTTCGGGGAGTGGAGAGCTGCAGGGCTACTTTTGGTTGTAAGACAAGCTGATGAGCCCACCATAGCTGTGGCCTTGACAGGTTACGTTTCTGTTTGCAGTGTCACTTCCTATCACGATTGCAGCGGGGGTGACTGTTAGCGCTGTCATAACATTTCTTCGGCAGGAGCTTCCTGGCCAGGGACGCTGCAGCAGTCACATCACCCCACTCCCCAGATGCTTGCTGGAAGCCAACCCTACTGCTCGCGAGGCTCCAGCAGCCCACAGGCATTGCTGTCCACCGACGCTGCTGGGCTCATAAGCTGCCTCCCGCTGCCTGTCCTGGCTTTCCTGAGTTCTTCACTGTGCATGGCGTTGTGCCCAAGGGACTGCCGGCTCTGGGGGTGGCTGTCACTGCAGACCCTCCCGCAGTCTCCTGCAATGGGCCAATAAATAGGTCCCTCTAGCACGGGTCCAAACCCAGCTCCTCCTGTGAAGCCCTGAAAATGTATGAAAATGTGCTAACAGGAAGGATAGTTATCCATACAATCACAAGCCATGCCTTAATTTGAGATTTCAAATTTGACAGTGCCCCTGAAGAAGATGGAAATTTTGTCTCTTCTTGCAGGAAGAGCAAGGCTCCTGGATGCTGGCAAGGCACGTGTTGCTTTCTGATATATTGCCCAAAATGCACAGAGGGCATCATTGGTACTACTGATTTCTTTTATTAATACTGAAAATAAAAAATTGAGCATTCCCTTTGTACAATATCCAATTAAGCCAACCGTATCCTGGGCTGTATCAGGAGAGTGTGGCCAGCAGGTCGAGGGAGGGGATTCTGCCCCTGTACTCTGCTCTGGTGAGACCCCACCTGGAGTGCTGCATCCACCTGTGGAGCCCTCAATATCAGAAGGACATAGACTGGTTGGAGCGAGTCCAGAGGAAGCCACGAAGATGCTCAGAGGGCTGGAGCGCCTCTGCTATGGGGACAGGCTGAGAGAGTTGGGCTTGTTCAGCCTGGAGAAGAGAAGGCTCCGGGGAGACCTTACTGCAGCCTTCCAGTACCTGAAGGGGCCTACAAGGAAGCTGGGGGGGACTTTTTACAAGGGCCTGTAGTGACAGGACAAAGGGTAATGGCTTTAAACTGAAAGACGGAAGATTTAGATTGGGTATAAGGAAGAAGTTCTTCCCAGAGATGGTGGTGAGGCACTGGAACAGGTTGCCCAGAGAAGCTGTAGATGCCCCATCCCTGGAAGCGTTCAAGGCCAGGCTGGATGAGGCTTTGAGCAACCTGGTCTAG
Source organism: Eurypyga helias (assembly GCF_000690775.1). Lineage (NCBI taxonomy): Eukaryota > Metazoa > Chordata > Aves > Eurypygiformes > Eurypygidae > Eurypyga > Eurypyga helias. The sequence goes on from NW_010234893.1 coordinate 15,422, forward strand.
TGGAAGGTGTCCCTGCCCATGGCAGGGGGGTTGGAACTAGATGGTCTTTAAGGTCCCTTCCAACCCAAACCGTTCTGTGATTCTAAGGTAAAAGAGAAGAATGAGTGGGTGAAGGTATTTATTCAGAGCCGTAGTGTTGCTCAGTAAGCTGCAGATTCCCTCGTTGGTGGGACAACACCAAGTAGACTGCACGCAAATTCTAACATCATCCCATTGTATTAAGATGACTCAGTTCATGCTGGTTTTACATCTTCCTGTTGCGCTCTCTTTTCTAACCAAAGCTATTTCATTAGCTAAAGGTACAATTACTCTGTTTGGTTCAGTTGTCCTCACTGAGAAATGTCCTCCAGTGCTCGAGATGTTCAGATGCAGGCTGTGAGTTGAATCCCAAAGCTTATCCAGTCCTGGAAATTGTCAGAGGTGGGGCTGGCAGGATCACTGGCTGGCAGGGCTTCTCCCCCCCAACACCCTGAGCCCCAGGTGGGATCAACTGACTAATGCTTTTTGCATTAGTGCTCAAAACCCTCTAATGCTGGGTATTCTACAACTCTCTGGGCAACCTGCTCTTGTGCTTACCTGTCCTTGCGCTTGGAAGGATAGCTCCTTTGCTCTAATTTAAGACTGCTACTCTAGTACCCCAAATGGACTTAGAAATAAGATTATTCCCTCCCTGGTTTATATGTTAGATGACAACTACCATGTCTTCCTTGCCCCCACACATTGGTTCAGATGATCTTACCAAGTTTTTTTCAGTTTCAGATTATTAATTCTTTCCCACTTGACACCTTTTCCAGACCATTGCCATTGCTCTCCTCTGTGTTTTCTGCAGTCAGCTCAGTCTCCCCAAACTGCAGTGTCCAAAACTGCACAGATGACGCTTCAAGTGAAGCCTTGACAACGTAGACAAACAGGGGAAGAATGGTTTCCTGTTTGTCACAAACTGCACTTCTGTTTGTACACCTCATTAGTGCACTTTCATTTTTTACTGCAGCATGACCGTGCTTGTTCATGTTGCGCTGTCATCCCTCGCTCTTCTGCAGAACTGCTGCTGTGCTGGTTGTTCCCCAGTTGCTCTTGTAGTCCTTGATGACACCTACACAAGCACAGAGCTCCGCTTTGCCCCTTCTGAACAGCACTTCTCTTCCCATCCCTCTCTCCCATTTGTCAAGATTGTTTTGCATTCTCCTCCTGTTCTCCAAAGTGCTTGTTCTTCATGGTGTCCTGTGCTAATTTAATAAGTGTTCCCTACTCTTGGGTGGGTTTTTTTTTCAAACGTGTTAATAAAAATACTGTACGCTGCCAGACATAAAACAGATGGCTTCAGACTTCATTTGATACGTACTGCCAGTTTGACAGTGAGGCATTTATAACTGCTCTTAGTCTGGTTTTCCAACCAGCTGTACTCTCCTTTAATAGCAGTTTCTTCTAAGCTGTGTTTCGTTACTCGGTTTATGAAAGTGTCAGGTGAGACGATGGCAAAAGCCTTATTAAAATTGAGATCTAAGACCTACTGTAGAAGGAAATTAGATTGATTTGATGTGATTTGTTCTTGTCAAATCAGTGCTCGCTGTTCCTCATCTGCTTGTACTCTTCTAGGTGCTGGAAAACAGTTCATCCAATTACCACTTCCAGTATTTTTCCAGGAATTGAAATTAATCTGCTTGGTCTCCAATTCCTGGCTCCTCCTGTCCCCCCTCAACCCCTTTCATGGTAGATGCTAGGTTTGCCTTTCCCAGTGCGCAGAAACAGATCCCCCTACCCCTGACTTCTGTGCTGATGGCACTGAGTGGGCTTCAGCTACTTTCCCCAGTACAGCAGAAGGCTTTTAGGACTTGTCCTTTAGAATACCTCTGACTTAGACACTGACTGGCCTCCTCGTTCTTTCTTGCAGCCAATATTCTTGCTCTCGGACTGTTTAAGCTGGTTGTGTTAAACCTGTGAGCAAAGACTGAAGGAAAGGAAGTATCAAACACTCAGCGTGTTTGGCATTGTCCCTCAGTATCTCCGCCTCTCCATGAAACCCTGCTCTCTCTCTGGCCCTCCTGTTGCTACGAGTGCATACACTTCACTCCCACTGCTTGTTGCATCACATCCTTTTCATGTTGTTCCTCCATGCTTATGCTGTTCTTTTATACTTAGTAACATGACCTAGTTCCACTTTCTGTGTGCTTCCTCTGCACTTCTGAAACTAATGAAGATCTCATAATTTAGCCACCTTACTATCTTCCCTTTGTTGCCCCAGTATTGAGCAGCTCACTAGTGGTTCTGTACAGCATCTGTTGTGACTGTACCTTTCACACAACTTCCTTAGAGCACTGCCAACTCTCCAAATGCCCTTTCTGCCTTCGATTTGTTCCTCTGAGCCTGTGTGTACTAACACTGTGAGTTAGCTAAAGTCTGTCTCCTCTAAGTCCACTGTTTTTCCACTGGTTGGTTGGGTTTTGTTTGGTTTATTGTGGGTTTGGTTCCCTTCCCCCTGCCCCCCCGGCCTTCTTTTCTAGAAATCATGACTGCTACCACTTCAAGGTCACTCTCACCCCAGTTGCTTTTCACCTTCACCTACAAAACCAGTTCTGCTGTAAGTAGTTAGAATGAAATTTTGCAGAGTACTTAGCCAGGAAAAAGCTGAAGAGGTGGCAGCTGCAATCAGTTCAGGGAAGGGCACAGACAGGGTACCAGAACAGAGCTGGACAGAGAAGCCCCTGCCTATTAGCACTTAGTTGTGTCAGGAAATATTAGTATTACCTTTCACAGTTATCTGCCCCTGCCTATGAACCTGTCATTAGTTTCCAGGAGATATGGCTAATAGCAGTGGAAATATTTGTGTTATTTTTGTGAAACATGAACAGCACAAGCATATTACTAAAATACTTGTCAGTTCTGTCTGTCTGTCTGTCTGAGGACTTTTTCATGGTTTTTTTACAATGAGCAGCCTTAGACCTTAAAAACATTTCAAAATTCCATGTGTAGTAAGCATACAGTTAGGGTCTTCTTTATTCAGTTACGCATTGACATTAAAGTGTGTTTTCAAACACGGCAACTCAGGCCAAGCAGAGGTGTCATTGCTTCAGCATCGAGGAGTCCTCGTGCTGAGCCAGAGCCTCCAGCTCCTCAATGGCCAACCAAGACGCATCTGGCCTTCAAGACCACATCAATCTTTTCCAGCCAGCTTTTTCCAGTGCACAGTGTGCACTGTTCCTAGTAATGTCTCAGTCTAGCTGCATTAGTTCTAGAACAGCTTTCTTGTGCAAAACTCACGGTCAAAAACTTCCCTTTGGGAGCTGCTTGTCCTCTTTTCTTTGCTGCTGTCCCACCTGAGCTGACCCTCTTCCTGTCTGGGGCTGTTTCAGGGGGCCTGTCCCTGTGCTGTTCTGGAAACGCTCACCTGAGCGGGGTGAAGGCCAGTTGGCTTTTTGCTGTTACCTATGGCTCTGGCATATTCTTGCAGACGACCCTTTAGGTACTGAGGTATTTCCTTGTGAGTATTGTTGACAGGGTGGCCGGTAACTCTGCTGCAAGTTATTTTAATAACATTATTGATTTTGTTATTTCACTGTAGTTTCGCTTCACTACATCAAGTTTTGGTGTTTAGGGTTAAGCGGCAGCTAATAAATTCAGTATAAATTATGTTTCTTTATGGGGCACCCAGAATGAAAGACAGTTCCCGAAGCTCCCACAGATGTATGCCCAGAGGCTGGGGTGGTTTCTAAAAGAGCTGTTGACTTTAACATCCCAAGCAACCATTTCAGTACAACTTTATAGCTGATTCCCCTCTTGATATAATTGCATTAAAGGAAAACGCTAAATACAGAAGAGCTATGAAGATACATCGATAGCTGGTATTCTTGGAGTAGTCTGATTTCTGTTCTTTAGCAGAAATCTAGCAGTTGTTGATTGGATGCGTCCTCCGATGGTTGCCCTTTGAGCCATAGGAAGCTCCTTGGGAAAGGAAGCTCCTTGGGAAAGTGCAGAGAGCTTCAGAGAAAGAAGGAGAAGGAGAAGGGAGAAGGGAGAAGGAGAAGGAGAAGGAGAAGGAGAAGGAGAAGGAGAAGGAGAAGGAAATGGAGAAGGAGAAGGAGAAGGAGAAGGAGAAGGAGAAGGAGAAGGAGAAGGAGAAGGAGAAGGAGAAGGAGAAGGAGAAGGAGAAGGAGAAGGAGAAGGAGAAAAAACTAATCGAAGGTGGTTGTCTGGGTGAGCCACGGCACTAAGTGCTGTATGTTGTCCTACTCAGGTGGGTCTCAGAAAGCTGATTCCTTATTGAAAAGTTAAAAAACCCCCCAAATTTACAAGTGCTGTCACAGTGCATGCTTCTTTTATGGTCTAATTCAATTTTTTGTCATCAGTTGGAGAATACTCCTGGTCATGTTCTTGGACTCTGGATCAGACTTCACAGTGCTTAAAAAAAGCTGTGAAAAAAAGGTGGGAAGAGCTGACATACTTCCCCATAAAGATGTGGATGGGTAATGTATTTATTTTCTAAATGCATACCTAGAGGCTTAGACAACTGGCATATTTACATTAACCTAATGGAATTCTGGTTAAAAGAAATCACACCGCTGGCAAGCAGAGAACCCCCTGCATGCATAGCTCATCTTCCCTGAAGTAAAATCCAAAGTAGCAGCACCAGCTCATCGTTTCAAGTTTCCTAAAACAAAACATCTATTAAAAGTAACTCACTTCAGGCAAAAGCGTGTTGTAACAGATAGGCTTTCCACTGCTCCTCTGAAAACACCCAGTTGCCCAAAATCCTGCACCTAGCACCCACTGCTCAAATCTCCCACTGACTTCACCGGGAGAGGACCGAAAAGCCACACATTGGTCCCAGGACTCAGCATGCTATTGGCACTATTGCAGAAGTAGCTGGAAGGACAATTTACCCTAACTTTTCCCTACTGAATTTTTTATTCCAAGAATTCCATTCTCATTCATGCTGAAGAATTGGTTCAGCAAAGAGCTGAACTGAGGGACTGAAGCATGCTGAGGACAAAACAGTTCCTGCTTAATAAATATATAAACAAACAAAGAAACAGGCAGTTCCTGCTCATCACTAATGTGTGATATGAGTTCCAAATTTACATTAAAAAACTTTCAAAACTAAACCTTGAATCATAGTATCATAGAATCATAG
>NW_010234894.1:0-12474 GCF_000690775.1 Eurypyga helias
CCACCGAGCCTGTCCTTGTGCTTAGTTAGTTTGTAACTATTTGTTACAAACTCAAGTGCTGGCTTTTAACAGTGGTTTTCTTGCTGATGTATTTCTTCTTGGCTAAGTTTGTAGGCTGCAGGAATATTGGTAGGCTGAGCAAAGACAAAAGCTGGCATGAGAAGCCCAGAGACTGGAGTTTCAGTGTGCAAAAAAAAAAAAAAAAAAAAACCCAACACCAAAACCACCAAACAAAACAAAACCACCTGACTCCAAAATGGAGGTGAGATGAGTGGTTCAGGGTCTAAGCTTTAAGCTGCAAGTGTTCACTGTTTGTCCTCTACTAGCTACAAAAACTTTCATTTTTCACTTAAGGGGACCAAAAAAAAACCTGTATCCCAAAAGCAGTGGACTGTAAGAAACACCCTGTTGTCATCTGGGCAGCAGCTACAGCACAGTGAAAACTTCAGGCACATAGTCACAATCCATTTTTTCCAACAGCACCCAGTGTGCAAGATAGACCAACCTCAAGGGTGAAACAAATGTTCTTTAATAATAACATAAAAAATCTGTCTATAAATAGTCTAGAATCTCATATATTCAAAAATAAGTGCCTAAACTAAGGGAATATTCTGATCCTAATCTTTCTGTGCTTTAACTTGCCAACTCGAAAATGGAGATAACTCTCACCATCATCCTATTGAGCTAGTGGGAGGATATATTCATTATTGTTTGTGAAACATTCAGGCTTCATAATAGTAAGTACCACAGAAAAGCCTATAAAGCAGTTAATAACTTCATCCTCACAGTAGGATTTATAAGGATGAGTAATAAATAAGGTATAAAACCTCATATTAAATAGCAAGGATGGAATTAAATACTGAATAATTGCTCACTAAGGGAACTCATCTGCCCTGTGGACCTAATGAGGCATAGGTATATGGGAAAATTAATATGTGATCTTCTTAAAACTGTGCGTGCTGCATAACGTGTGAGAGCAACAGAGGTGAGAGCATTCAGGCAATCTTCATTCTGGCATTTCTTACGTTTTGATGGATTGATATAGCAACCTTAATAATGTGCTTTAGAATGATTGTCTATGTATGTGTTGTGATACAAAACACAAAGGAAAAAAAGATACCCATGCATTCATCATATTATTTGTACAGCCTCACTACTGCTGCCCTTTATTCTCTGGAAAGCATTGTACAGGGTTGCTGTATAAGGCAGCTCAGGTTTCCAATATAATATCCTGGGTTTAGGTGCTTGTCCCACAGAAAGAAACATGTGCTAGACTGGGTCTCAGCCTGATCAGCAAAGCAGAGGGGTAGAGCTGCAAAGCTGTAGACTTCATTAAAACCCTCTTGCACAAATGAGACATCTGCCCGCAATGTATTTTTCAAATGCTTCAAAAAAGGATGAACGATTAAAATTATCATTTTGTCACTACCTGCTGAGAAATCAACTTTCCCAACACCGGCCCCCATCTCTGACCATAGTGGATTTGGTGGCATTGACGATGGTATTGCACACCTCAGTTGTGAAATGACTGATTACTTTTTTCCTGTCTGATTATGGAATTTACATTAGAAATGGGATTTCTTACCTCGGAAAGGCTTTTTCAACTGCTCACTCTGTGAGAAAAAAATATGAAGGAGCGAGCAATGGAAGTAACTGAACTCTGTTCCCTGCTGTACCCATGTGTGGCAGCACAGACGGGCCTGGCTGGAGCATGTCACCCCTCCAGCCAGCACCACCCCAGGCAGAAGCATGGATCAGGGCTGCAGGAGTGCATGATTGGATGGCTGCTGAGATTTGCAATACCTAGGGGACGTCCTGTAACTGTGTAATATCTCCTGAATATTGCTCATCTCAAGAGAGCTACTTAGATTAAAATAAAAATTAAAATGGACCATGCAATTTGTTTTTTCATCAATGCAAACAACTTGCATTACGCACCAAAAAGGACAAAAATATAACACTTCATGCATTCATACAGGTATATACAAACACACACACGAACATACATACATGTGTTCCACATATAGCACAACAGTAGCACGTACCCTGTCAAGGAGGTGGCACAATGTGGCCATAGTCACGCAACAGACCAAGGGCATGCCTGGGGAGAGCAAGCAGGTTCCCTGCTTCCCAGTTCGGCCCTGTCCTCAGGAGTACGCTATATAGTATGATGGGAAACCAGCTTGCTAACAATACTGACAACCTGCAGCTCAAGCACCCTGCAGTAATTAGATGATGACTGTCTCCTCTGCTGCAAAGAAGGACTAAGAACTTCGGCAGTACACACAAATGCTCATCCTCTTGCCTAGCACACACCACACCTCAGGAGCAATGATGTGGACACGGTTGTCCGAGTATACAACGCTAGCTCAGGTTTCCAAGGCAATATCCGGAGCTTAATGTGCTGATGTCTCAAAATACAGGTCCCAAGCAACCTAGTGCAGCGGTATAGATTCAATATTATGTTTAAAGTAATTTTTAATATATCTCCTTTATGGTTGTTCTTTCTCTTTTTATTTCTTCTTCTGTGTTGGAATAAGTATTTCATGTGTTTTCTTTGTTTTCATTCTGAATTTTATAGTTGTACCTCCCTTTTTTTTTTTTGGGGGGGGGGGGAGAGGGGTGCCTGGGTTATTGTTGAACTTCCTGCTCTGTTGCAACTTATTGAATTTTTTTTATTTTTTTTTTATAGGGCAGCTTGCACGGTTTCCTCTATCTCTCTCTGGAGATCAGGGTTTCAATAAATACATTTCATGCGGCTCTTACAGTGTTCTTCCTTTTTTATTTTCATCCCAGGAGATAAAGAAAAATAGACCTGGAAATCAAAGAACACATCCAAAGAGATAAGTAAATGTGGGAAAGAGCCTTGCTCTTTCTGGAGCAACAGCATCTCTTCCCAGCAACCCCTGAGCAGGTCCTTCAGCATAAACACAGAAGATGAGGCATTTATAGCCTCACTCCTTCTCCTTTCTTTACGAGTTGCTGGTTGTGGGCACTTATTCCATTTATTTCTGAGCTAGTTCTTTCAGGCTTCTCAATAATTTATATTTCAACAGTGAAAATTGCAGTCCGAGGTACCCCCATAAATTCACTAATGACACCTCTGCTTTTGAAAGCTGAGACTACAAAATCCACCCAGTGATACAATTTAATGCCAAACTCCTAACTTCTTGACAGCTTTCTGACACGTACATGGACAATTTTAATTGTTTAGACTGGCTGACTGAGCCCTGGGCAAGGAAACAAAGCTTCCTTTTAGGGCTGTTCAAAGCTTCAGCTGAGGACTGCCAGCTGTACGAGGATGCACTGCAAAGTGCTGCACTTTTGCAGGCCTCTCCTCAGTCCTGTTTTTATTATCTCCATCTTGGTAACACCTGGCCATTACCAATGCAACACGCCTTTGTGTTTCCTCCCTTTCCCTCTTGCTCAGACTCAAGTGAGGCCATTCTTGGCAACGGCCAACTCAGATGACAAACCCCCCCTGACACAATACAATACATCATGTCTGCAACACAAAAGTTGTGAGAGAAATAAATCTTTGCCCCAACTGATTCAATCAGGTGTATGAGAGAGATATATAAAGATATGGCAGGCTTCATACGAGATCTCCATGCTGCATATTGCATGCAATGTCCCATAAAATATGAAACATTTAATTACAGTGAGTGATAACTCTTATTTCTTCAGGACCCCTAGAGCTGTGGTAATTTGATGAGGGAAGATTTGAAAAATGATACATAAGAGCAGAAATGATGAAACACGCTGCATAAAAAGCTTCCTACCCAAACAAGGGCACCAAAGTCCCTTTAGAAGAAACTTCCGAGTTTTGATCCAAAATAAAGGCATCTCCTCTAAAAAGAACAACATACTTCTGGATCAAGACAGAATAAATGGCACCAGCTACACTTACAGGCTTCTCTATGGATTTTTATTTTTCAGAATTAAAACAGAGTCACTGGTAAATCCAGTGGGATGTGTTATCCATATTTAAACAGAATTATTATCCTCTACTCACAACTCCACTGTGTTATGCCTCCTAAGCCCTGCTTATGTCTTTAGACCATCAGGGTCACAACAAACGTGTGGGTAACTGTTCTATCACCCACGAGTATATTTTAAATGGGTATTGAGAGAGAAGGGGCTAAACTAACCAACCTTTTTGGCTGTTTTGCGGAAGAGTTGCCTCCTTCGTCACGTCTTCAAGAAGAATATGGAGGGCTACAAGCTGGGAAGGGCAGGGAAGAACATTTTGTGGTCCTTTGCATAGCACCCACACTGATATGGCAGCTCTAAGGAGATGCCTCCAAGAGGAAAGCCAGGGAAGGGAGTCATGGAGGATGTTAATACCACATTCACCTCTCTCCTTTGATAAGCTTTCCTTTCGGTCTCCCCTCTCTTGCAAGATACCACTAACATAACCAGCGGCATAGCCTGTTTCTTCACAAGTGACCACTTGAGTGTTGTACTGCTGGGTATGCAGTGGTGTGGCAGAGCAAGAACAGAAACAGCTGCAACTGCTTTCAAATGCCAGTTTGCTTATTTAAATGGGGTTAAGCTTCACATGCTCCTGAAGTAGCCACTTTCAAAAATGAGACTGGTAATAAATCAGCTTTGCAAGGAATGATGCAGATGTGACAGCATCTGTTCAACTACCCTTAACATTGATCACCTAGCTACTAGGAGATCCAGCCTCTGTTTCCCAGGGGATCTGAGGGCTTTTGGGGTCTAGCCCATGTCTAGGCACCTGCCTTTTAACCCTGGGACCTCTGGCATATGACTACAGTGCAACATCTGCCCAGCAGTCCCTTTCCTATTCTCTGTTCCTCAAGTGCAGCCCTAGCTCTTGACTGCAAGCGCATCTTCCCCCAAAAGGCTGAATTTTCTGTCCTACAAAATATTTTTGTGAAGCCTTGGACAGAAAGGAGCAAGCAGGCATGCAGAAACAGACACAAGAGATCAGATGTCATCAGAAAAATTAACATACCCCTTAAATGTAAAATCCTCCAACTCAGCTACCCTCTCCTCAGGGATCTCTGGGACTCTACCAGGGTCTGACTTCTCTGGCTTAAAATGATACCCTAAGCCAGGTTTTCATGGTCATCAAGCCCACACCTGCCTATGTCCTTAGCTTCCCTGTGTCCTTCCCAGTGACATTTTTTAGTTTGCCTCTCTTTGTCCTGAGGTTGGTAATTTTTCTTTTCACTTCTTCAGATGACAAGAAGGGCCACCCACCCCCCACCCCACCCCTCCCAGATATGGCAAAATCACTGTCCCCAAGCCCTTCATTGTCTGTAGGTGATGACAGAGTTCATGCCATCACCTCTGGCTTGGCGCTGACCTGGCCTAGCTTGCCTGTCTGTGCAGGTTACATAGGCAGTGGCAAGTATAGCAATTCCCAGGGCAAAAATCTCATTGTACCTGTCAGGATCCACCAACTATACAAAGGGGCTCCCCAGATTGCCACAGCAGTACTGGCGTATTAACTGCATCTTTGCCTAAAAGGCCATAGACTCCAGACAAGGATTTCTCAGCCTGCCTTTTTCATCTGACACTCGGGTGGGACTGATGGGACTCGGATAGGATAGCTTAACTGATGTAGTTAAAAGGTGAATAAATAAAAAAGAGAGAGAGAGAGCACAGGTCTATACCACAGGCAGTTCAACAGCTAGCTGACTGAAAGATGCTACTGCAGGAACCTGAATTCGCAGCCTATTATCAGTGAAAAATAATGAATCCACCTCAATGTTTTTATCAGCTATTTGCATGGGATTTTTTTTATGAGACCAAAAAATTTATAAAGCATGATCTGCAAGATCATACCAGGTATATTTTTATTTGTGAATATATATCTCATATATATCACACAATGAAAAAAAAATGCAAATGGAAAGCATTTAGCTTTACTCTTGCATTAAGGTGAGCTATTTTTGCCCATATGTGTGTGTGGATAATACAAGACAGTTTAGACCACACTTTTCAGGAATGAGTTTCAGTGAAAAGTACTTCATCATTTACACAAATATAGATCAACAAACTTTGTTGGTGTGGGCTTGACATATAAATTAGAAACACACATTTCAACTGCATTGGTAATATGCTGGTTTTTGCTATTTGTGTTATTGTAGCACTTGTAAACTGCAGTCACAAAGCCAGAGCCATTTAGTGGCCACAACTAGCACAGACAAGCCTTATTCCAAAGACCCAGCAAGACATATATGAAAACAAGAGACAAGAGACATTGAAATAGATGCTGGCTACAGAGAAACAAGGAGACAGTGCTGCTCAACATCACATACACTGGTTGTAGCCCACTGGCAACTTAGCAGCTGCCATGTCTTTGCAGGATACCACAGAAAAAAAGGAGATTTAAAGAGGTATAACCAAAATTTTAGCTTGGGCTGAAGAAGGTGGCTCTGCAGCACAGATGTAGCTCAGGAAACATTGCAAAGATGACAGCGTTAAATTTTTGTTCCTGGCTAGGACTACTCGGAGATAAGAGGTGTGGAGAAGCAAGAAGGCAGTCAACACCAGAGCTGTACAGGGGACTGCAGAAAGTTGACAGGGCAGCAGGAGCATCCCCTGAATGATGTACCTCACTGGATAATTAGGGGATGACAAATTACAAGGGAATCAGAGGAGGATGTTCTAGTTCCATCATTAGTCTTAAGACATTTTCTTAAAATGAAAAAAAATTTAAGTTTAATGGTTTATGAGGTAGTTTGTTCTGAGCCTGATCTCCTCCCATAGTTCTGTGACACAGGCAGTACCAACATATACTCTCACATCAGTTTCAGGGCAATTATAAAACAGAATAACCTGCAGAGAGAGGCCAGCTACTTATTTTTAGCATTACTACTAAGACCAGTTAGAATGGCAGAATGTACTTACTCTCTAAGAGGGATTTTGCTGAGGCTTGATCCCAAAACAGAACATCTAAGGTGCACACTTATTGACCACAATGAAATTTTCTTTCTGAGCCCTGTAACACTCCCTTTTCTTCCAAACTTTACAAGCTTTGTCAAAGCTTATCAACAGGTTTCTAGGTGTTGTGATTCTATAATTTGAGATCTTGAGTGCTTGGTATGTCTTAGTCATGGGCTTCGCTGAGCTAAATTCGCCTTACCACAAGGAATGTACATACCCAGACGATTTCCTCCCACCTCTCCATCACACGCCTAGGCAGGCACCCAGTTTTGGGACATGCTGAATTAGTCATGTGACGCTGCCTGTGGCTATTAGGAAATAACTCTCACATCTGTTTTCTTGGCATCAGACAAAAAATGCACTTACACATCTGAAACCTGGCTCTTAGGAACATTAAAGGTGTGCACAGTGTTTAAATCTAACTGCTGCTGTTGAGGCACCTTTTGATGCTTCTCTCCCTTGGACTTCATGTTCCAGCTGTGTTTTTCCTCTAGTGGAAGGAAGCCTCGCTCCTGACACCAGCGCCTGCTGCTATTGAAGTCAGAAGGGAACATGCCATTACCTTGGGCTAAAGTCTCAAAGCATAACTGTTAGCCATTACCTTGGGCTAAGTTCTCAATAGCATAACTTCTGTCTCCATTGTGTGGGAGATACACCAATACACTGGTTGCAGGTCTGTCCTTGCAGGACCATACATCATCTGCTCTGCTGTTTGCTGATTTCCTGGATTAAGAATGGGAAGATGCTGTCAGAGGTGATAGGTGCAGTCCTAGCACTGTGTGGCATGGCTATATTTACCTGGCTCTAAGTTGCCAGAGAGAAACTGATGTCATCTGGGAGTAAAAAATCTGCATGAACTTGTCGGCTTTCTACTGTATCAGAAATAAGAGCTTGCACTTCTCTTCCAGGTTCATTCATTCTATGACATGCCAACATTGGTAGACTTCAAAGTCTTCCCTTTCTTTGTGGGGGGATCAGCAGTTTCTCAGCTCGGGGTGGCATGAGTAATCAAAGCTTTGTAGGTATGGCATAGCATTTACAGGGGGCATAATTCATATGGAAATAAAATTCATGGATTTGATTTCTGATCTTTCTGCAGTCCATATGGAATGAAAGGAAAGAATTAATGTAAAACTTCACCAAACTGATGTGACATGTTTTACAGACAGAGCTCACTCTTCCCCATGTGTAAATAATTCTGTATCATAAAACCAAGTGAACAAATCAGATATAAATGTCTAAGAATCACTACTGCAGGCCTAAGTCTTAATGAATACCCCGTGAATGAAGCAAACTTTATAGCTGGCTCCAAATAATTCACTGCCTGTTTCAATAGCATTCACAGTATAATTTTTAATTTTAAAATACCGTGCAGTAAGGCACTAGGGTCAATTAATCCAGCACAACCAAGACACACAATGTGTTGGCTACACCCTTCCCTCAGACCCAATGTTTTGGCTTTTTTTCCCCTGCTTACTTTGTGACAGCTCTCAGCCTTTGCATTTCCCTCATAACAGTCCCTGCTTTTCCACAGCAGTAGGTGCCAGCACTGGCAAGAGAGAAAATGTTGCCCTTTCACTAGCCCCTTTTTCAGCACATTCCCCCACTTCAAGCTGGCCAAGATGATTCATTTTAAGCACCATATTATGCTGTCCATCCAGCAACTGAATGTGAATAACAGTGAATCTTTGTAGACTTTGTGCTTTCTAATGTTTTCCTGAAGCAGAGTATGTGTGGTGACAACAACTATGTTATTTCAGACTGGCTCTAAGAAAAGTGAACAGGGTTATGGTAAAGACTCATGTCCTGGTCCCTTATGATGATTTAACCATGTGCAGAGCACTAAAGAGAGAATTTTTTTTCCCTGAATGTCTCTCTCTCCAATTTTTCCACAGGGGATTACCATTTTCTCAATCTATCCACCTCATTTGGGAGTTCTTGCTTGGAAAGCACTGTTCTGATTCAATCCTAGCTCCCACAGTTTAACAGAGATGCTTACTTCCTCAGAGTGGAACAAACCTGACCTGGCTTGAGGGGGGCTGGAAGAGGGTTTGCAAAACCAGGAGCTGATTGGACCCATCTCAAAATTTATCACTACCTTTCAGGCAATGGCAAAGACTTTTTTTTTCCATTTCCCCATGGAAATGAGTGCCAGAGTTTTAACACCGAAGCACCATAACCAGCCTTTCATTTTCTAGGCCAGCAATTGAATGTAAATACTAAGCCATGTTACCATGTTGTCACAACAGGAGGAAAACTGACAAATGGGTTTAAAGAGCACTCACCCATATGGAAAGAAAATGATGAAGTGTGGAGCAGACATGCACACTGAAAGGACATGGGTCAGAAAATGTTCCAGCCCTGCCAATACATCCCAGCACCTTTCACTCAGCTCCTGGTGTACGGCAAATCTTCGTTATGGATTGAGGGGAGTTGATTCCTGGAGAAACGAGGCCTCTGAATCATCAAGAACCCTTCCTAACGCACTCTCAGGATCTCCTCCACCTCAGAAATATCAAGAAAATTGGACATTAACAAAACAAGAATAGCAGAAGGGACGTTCAGAAGGCCCTATGATCATCAAATTACACTCAGTATTTTCCAAGATATTTTAGTCTCTTAAGTTGCCCTGGTGAGGAGGGCAGACGGGTGCTGGGCTTCTATGCTGCAACGGCACTTTTTTGTAGGGCTGTGCCAAGCCCTGCTTTAGCAAACAGAAGTGATCCCACAGCCAGGGAGTCCCAGCCCTGAGCAGAAACACAGCCTTGCGTCCTGGTGATGAAGGACCATGAGCTTCCTCAGCTCACCCCTGAACCCTCATAGGCTTACAGTCCTTGGTCTAAGCCTCTCCTCCTGCCTTTCAGCTGTGCTGGAAAAACAGGGACCCTGTCTCCTCTCTGTGCAGATGGGATTTTTAAGCTGCTTTTTGCTTCTCGGGGGCTAGGCTGCTGCAGAGTGCGCGGTGCACCCTCCCTGCGACATTCAGTATGCAGCCACATCTCCAAGTCTGCACGGCAAAGCAACGTCCGGGTGGCAGATCTGTAAAAGAAGATTGTGGGGATGGGACCCAAACAAGGCAGTAGTTGCCCGTTTTCAGTGTCACAGATAAGGGCTTGGGGGGCAGGGGGAGGATGTTGGTCTTTTTTTGTGCCCAGGAATAGCCCCATTGCTGAAAGGGCACAGTCCCACCCCTGACTCCTGCTTTTCAAGGTATTAGGTGGAGGCGTGCTGCAGTCCTTGACTCAAGCAATTAATCATGTTCCTTAAACATTGTCGACAGAGGCTTGTTTCTCATTAAACCACCTGAAAGCAGATCTGCTGACAGTCCCAAGAGGAAAATAAAGACGAAAGGTATTTGTTTCCAGACACAGTTCAAAGGCAACAAAACTAAGAACTGCTGAAACAGAAACAATTATCGTTAATTTTTTTTCCACAGCCTGACATAATTCCCCAAGCGCTATCTTACTGAAGCAGAGCAGAATAGCAGAGATAGTAGTCTACTATTTCATGTCTTCCACACAAGGTGACAGGAGGTAGCTTGAGAAGTGGCAAATTAGTGAGACGAAAATCTCACTCTCAACTCCAGAGATGTAGGTGGGCATGAACCCATTGAGGTCAAAGATACAGTTACACCAGCATAATCAAGACTCTGGTCCCACAGCTGCTCAGTGAAATTGGTTCAGAGAGGCAAATACAGATATGTTTAGAGAAAGAGAGCAATGCATCTGAATTTTCACGCCTCTTCTTTGCCAGCAAGTCCAGCTGACCCAGTACAACACTAATGTGAATTAGCAGAGCAGTGAACACTTAGAGTCAGAAGCATCAGCTCTCCTGCAAATAGCAGGTTAAAACCCATGCAGCTGGTAGAGGTACAGGAGGCTTGATGTTGGCTGCAATCCTGCTTTTTTTCTGATTTTTTGTTTGTTTGTTTATATGTATTCCCTCTATACAAGTAAAATGCACCTGTGTTTGTGAAAGGACACAGCTGCACTTCCTCAGTCTGGACTTTGAATTCATTGTTTCACAGCGTGTACCTTACCTCTGTGCTTCCTGAAAAATTGCTGCAGTCTGGCATGCCAAAAAACTAGGCTGTGATCAGGCAGATAGGAGAGTCTTGGGAAATCCATATAGAGGAATTCTTGGCTGTTAGCCCTTTGGTGGCCTCAGGAACTCCACCACAACTTTCCAGGGCTCTTGCTCTTCTAGCACTGAGTATTCATGGCCTCTCAATGGCTCTGTGCTTGCGAAAGATTGGCTGCATGGCCATATGATGGATATGACCAGACCTCTGAAATCAGTCATGGGTGCTGCTGAAAACTTTGTCACTGCTTGGTTTAGTAAAACATTGCTTCCTCAACTCCCACCTATAAAACGGAAATGAGCTTGCCTTGCTCCTGCGGTTGCACCCATCTGGGCTCGTCAGTGAGACATCCAAGTAACCCTGCAACCTGAAGGGGTATTGATCTGGTCTCCCAGTTTCCCACAGGCAGTGAGCACTGGTGGTGGGAGAACAGTCACAGAAGGAATGGCTAGGATGAGTCAGGAATGAGGCAGACACCTCCATTCTGCAGCCACAGAAAGGCTGAAATCATGAGGTCCCTCATTTCCCTCTAGCACATGGATGGTTTAATGACATCCCGTCACTAAACCTGTTTCCCATCTTTTTCACTTTCTCACACCTTTAGTCCACTCAGGCTTGGAGGGCAGACGCATGCAGATATGTTGGCCAGACTCCCATGAATTTTGAAGTTTGTCGTTTGTTTTTATTTTCCAAATAATTTTTCCTGGCTGTCAACAGGAAAAGTCACTCATATTGTGATACTAGAATATCAAAAGAAGCGGTGACATTGAAAAAACTGAACAAATGGGTACATCATCCTCAGATGTGACAGACAGCAGACATGCCCCCCTTAGCTTTTGCTCTTTCCTTTGAAAGGCTGAAAAATACCCAACTTTCATGATTAATGAGAAAAACATATTGGAAATATCAAATAATACATCATCTCAGGACACCGCAGCCCTGACATCCTGCTTTTCATACCTAAGAATATCAGAGGTGATGTGATTTTCCGAAAGGTTTTACTTCCAGACACCTTCCAGAAAGCTCATTATTGCCTCTCTGCTATTATTTACTAATCAGCCACATCCACTCCTGGAGCCTATCCTTAAACTATCAGCTAAGAACTCCAAATGCTGGAGTTTTTGCTGGCATGTTCTGCCCCTAGCAGCATCTCCCAGTGCCCATGTGCTAACTTTCAAGTGCTGAAGTTGCATGCTGTGCCAGGAAGAGTCTGAAAAATTTCTCCCCAGAAGTTGTCAATGCTCAGTGTGCAGGATCTGGCATTCTTTTGCTGCACGGTGCTAGATCCAGCTCTCAGGCTCTGCCTGTCTGACCCAGACCTGCCTGTCTGACTGACCCAGCAGTGGTGACCAAACATTTGAACACCCATGAGAAAGAAATGCCTCGCACGCTGCCCAGCTAGTCATTAAATAGTACAATGTCACTCCTGCTGCCAGCTCCGGATGGGAGCTGGGGATCTCTGTGGCATT